>NC_034199.2:50293996-50348827 GCF_002021735.2 Oncorhynchus kisutch
GAGGATGATGGTTCACAGTGTTGAAGAGATGAGAGGATGATGGTTCACGGTGTTGAAGAGATGAGAGGATGATGGTTCACGGTGTTGAAGAGATGAGAGGATGATGGTTCACAGTGTTGAAGAGATGAGAGGATGATGGTTCACGGTGTTGAAGAGATGAGAGGATGATGGTTCACGGTGTTGAAGGCAGCTGAGAGATGAGAAAATGATGGTTCACGGTGTTGAAGGGATGAGAGGATGATGGTTCACGGTGTTGAAGAGATGAGAGGATGATGGTTCACGGTGTTGAAGGCAGCAGAGAGATGAGAGGATGATGGTTCACGGTGTTGAAGGCAGCAGAGAGATGAGAGGATGATGGTTCACAGTGTTGAAGAGATGAGAGGATGATGGTTCACGGTGTTGAAGAGATGAGAGGATGATGGTTCACGGTGTTGAAGGCAGCAGAGAGATGAGAGGATGATGGTTCGCAGTGTTGAATTGATGAGACGATGATGGTTCACGGTGTTGAAGAGATGAGAGGATGATGGTTCACGGTGTTGAAGAGATGAGAGGATGATGGTTCACGGTGTTGAAGGCAGCTGAGAGATGAGAGGATGATGGTTCACGGTGTTGAAGGCATCAGAGAGATGAGAGGATGATGGTTCATGGTGTTGAAGGCAGCTGAGAGATGAGAGGATGATGGTTCACGGTGTTGAAGGAAGTGGAGAGATGAGAGGATGATGGTTCACGGTGTTGAAGGCAGCTGAGAGATGAGAGGATGATGGTTCACGGTGTTGAAGAGATGAGAGGATGATGGTTCACGGTGTTGAAGGCTGTGGAGAGATGAGAGGATGATGTTTCACAGTGTTGAAGGCAGCGGAGAGATGAGAGGATGATGGTTCACAGTGTTGAAGAGATGAGAGGATGATGGTTCACGGTGTTTAAGGCTGTGGAGAGATGAGAGGTTGATGGTTCACGGTGTTGAAGGCAGTGGAGAGATGAGAGGATGATGGTTCACAGTGTTGAAGGCAGCAGAGAGATGAGAGGATGATGGTTCACGGTGTTGAAGGCAGCTGAGAGATGAGAGGATGATGGTTCATGGTGTTGAAGGCAGCTGAGAGATGAGAGGATGATGGTTCACGGTGTTGAAGGCAGCTGAGAGATGAGAGGATGATGGTTCACGGTGTTGAAGGGATGAGAGGATGATGGTTCACGGTGTTGAAGGGATGAGAGGATGATGGTTCACGGTGTTGAAAGCAGTGGAGAGATGAGAGGATGATGGTTCACGGTGTTGAAGAGATGAGAGGATGATGGTTCACGGTGTTGAAGGCTGTGGAGAGATGAGAGGATGATGTTTCACAGTGTTGAAGGCAGCGGAGAGATGAGAGGATGATGGTTCACAGTGTTGAAGAGATGAGAGGATGATGGTTCACGGTGTTTAAGGCTGTGGAGAGATGAGAGGATGATGGTTCACGGTGTTGAAGGCAGTGGAGAGATGAGAGGATGATGGTTCACAGTGTTGAAGGCAGCAGAGAGATGAGAGGATGATGGTTCACGGTGTTGAAGGCAGCTGAGAGATGAGAGGATGATGGTTCACAGTGTTGAAGGCAGCTGAGAGATGAGAGGATGATGGTTCATGGTGTTGAAGGGATGAGAGGATGATGGTTCACAGTGTTGAAGGGATGAGAGGATGATGGTTCACGTTGTTGAAGGCAGCAGAGAGATGAGAGGATGATGGTTCACAGTGTTGAAGGCAGTGGAGAGATGAGAGGAAGATGGTTCACGGTGTTGAAGGCAGTGGAGAGATGAGAGGATGATGGTTCATGGTGATGAAGGCAGCTGAGAGATGAGAGGATGATGGTTCACGGTGTTGAAGATATGAGAGGATGATGGTTCACGGTGTTGAAGGCAGCAGAGAGATGAGAGGATGATGGTTCACGGTGTTGAAGGCAGTGGAGAGATGAGAGGATGATGGTTCACAGTGTTGAAGAGATGAGAGGATGATGGTTCACGGTGTTGAAGAGATGAGAGGATGATGGTTCACAGTGTTGAAGAGATGAGAGGATGATCGTTCACGGTGTTGAAGAGATGAGAGGATGATGGTTCACGGTGTTGAAGGCAGCTGAGAGATGAGAGGATGATGGTTCACGGTGTTGAAGGCAGCGGAGAGATGAGAGGATGATGGTTCACGGTGTTGAAGGCAGCTGAGAGATGAGAGGATGATGGTTCACGGTGTTGAAGGCAGCTGAGAGATGAGAGGATGCTGGTTCACGGTGTTGAAGGGATGAGAGGATGATGGTTCACGGTGTTGAAGAGATGAGAGGATGATGGTTCACGGTGTTGAAGTCAGCAGAGAGATGAGAGGATGATGGTTCACGGTGTTGAAGGCAGCAGAGAGATGAGAGGATGATGGTTCACAGTGTTGAAGAGATGAGAGGATGATGGTTCACGGTGTTGAAGAGATGAGAGGATGATGGTTCACGGTGTTGAAGGCAGCAGAGAGATGAGAGGATGATGGTTCACAGTGTTGAAGAGATGAGAGGATGATGGTTCACGGTGTTGAAGAGATGAGAGGATGATGGTTCACGGTGTTGAAGAGATGAGAGGATGATGGTTCACGGTGTTGAAGGCAGCTGAGAGATGAGAGGATGATGGTTCACGGTGTTGAAGGCATCAGAGAGATGAGAGGATGATGGTTCATGGTGTTGAAGGCAGCTGAGAGATGAGAGGATGATGGTTCACGGTGTTGAAGGCAGTGGAGAGATGAGAGGATGATGGTTCACGGTGTTGAAGGCAGCAGAGAGATGAGAGGATGATGTTTAACAGTGTTGAAGAGATGAGAGGATGATGGTTCACGGTGTTGAAGGCTGTGGAGAGATGAGAGGATGATGGTTCACAGTGTTGAAGAGATGAGAGGATGATGGTTCACGGTGTTGAAGGCTGTGGAGAGATGAGAGGATGATGGTTCACAGTGTTGAAGAGATGAGAGGATGATGGTTCACGGTGTTGAAGAGATGAGAGGATGATGGTTCACGGTGTTGAAGAGATGAGAGGATGATGGTTCACAGTGTTGAAGAGATGAGAGGATGATGGTTCACGGTGTTGAAGAGATGAGAGGATGATGGTTCACGGTGTTGAAGGCAGCTGAGAGATGAGAAAATGATGGTTCACGGTGTTGAAGGGATGAGAGGATGATGGTTCACGGTGTTGAAGAGATGAGAGGATGATGGTTCACGGTGTTGAAGGCAGCAGAGAGATGAGAGGATGATGGTTCACGGTGTTGAAGGCAGCAGAGAGATGAGAGGATGATGGTTCACAGTGTTGAAGAGATGAGAGGATGATGGTTCACGGTGTTGAAGAGATGAGAGGATGATGGTTCACGGTGTTGAAGGCAGCAGAGAGATGAGAGGATGATGGTTCGCAGTGTTGAATTGATGAGACGATGATGGTTCACGGTGTTGAAGAGATGAGAGGATGATGGTTCACGGTGTTGAAGAGATGAGAGGATGATGGTTCACGGTGTTGAAGGCAGCTGAGAGATGAGAGGATGATGGTTCACGGTGTTGAAGGCATCAGAGAGATGAGAGGATGATGGTTCATGGTGTTGAAGGCAGCTGAGAGATGAGAGGATGATGGTTCACGGTGTTGAAGGAAGTGGAGAGATGAGAGGATGATGGTTCACGGTGTTGAAGGCAGCTAAGAGATGAGAGGATGATGGTTCACGGTGTTGAAGAGATGAGAGGATGATGGTTCACGGTGTTGAAGGCTGTGGAGAGATGAGAGGATGATGTTTCACAGTGTTGAAGGCAGCGGAGAGATGAGAGGATGATGGTTCACAGTGTTGAAGAGATGAGAGGATGATGGTTCACGGTGTTTAAGGCTGTGGAGAGATGAGAGGATGATTGTTCACGGTGTTGAAGGCAGTGGAGAGATGAGAGGATGATGGTTCACAGTGTTGAAGGCAGCAGAGAGATGAGAGGATGATGGTTCACGGTGTTGAAGGCAGCTGAGAGATGAGAGGATGATGGTTCATGGTGTTGAAGGCAGCTGAGAGATGAGAGGATGATGGTTCACGGTGTTGAAGGCAGCTGAGAGATGAGAGGATGATGGTTCACGGTGTTGAAGGGATGAGAGGATGATGGTTCACGGTGTTGAAGGGATGAGAGGATGATGGTTCACGGTGTTGAAAGCAGTGGAGAGATGAGAGGATGATGGTTCACGGTGTTGAAGAGATGAGAGGATGATGGTTCACGGTGTTGAAGGCTGTGGAGAGATGAGAGGATGATGTTTCACAGTGTTGAAGGCAGCGGAGAGATGAGAGGATGATGGTTCACAGTGTTGAAGAGATGAGAGGATGATGGTTCACGGTGTTTAAGGCTGTGGAGAGATGAGAGGATGATGGTTCACGGTGTTGAAGGCAGTGGAGAGATGAGAGGATGATGGTTCACAGTGTTGAAGGCAGCAGAGAGATGAGAGGATGATGGTTCACGGTGTTGAAGGCAGCTGAGAGATGAGAGGATGATGGTTCACAGTGTTGAAGGCAGCTGAGAGATGAGAGGATGATGGTTCATGGTGTTGAAGGGATGAGAGGATGATGGTTCACAGTGTTGAAGGGATGAGAGGATGATGGTTCACGTTGTTGAAGGCAGCAGAGAGATGAGAGGATGATGGTTCACAGTGTTGAAGGCAGTGGAGAGATGAGAGGAAGATGGTTCACGGTGTTGAAGGCAGTGGAGAGATGAGAGGATGATGGTTCATGGTGATGAAGGCAGCTGAGAGATGAGAGGATGATGGTTCACGGTGTTGAAGATATGAGAGGATGATGGTTCACGGTGTTGAAGGCAGCGGAGAGATGAGAGGATGATGGTTCACGGTGTTGAAGGCAGTGGAGAGATGAGAGGATGATGGTTCACAGTGTTGAAGAGATGAGAGGATGATGGTTCACGGTGTTGAAGAGATGAGAGGATGATGGTTCACAGTGTTGAAGAGATGAGAGGATGATCGTTCACGGTGTTGAAGAGATGAGAGGATGATGGTTCACGGTGTTGAAGGCAGCTGAGAGATGAGAGGATGATGGTTCACGGTGTTGAAGGCAGCGGAGAGATGAGAGGATGATGGTTCACGGTGTTGAAGGCAGCTGAGAGATGAGAGGATGATGGTTCACGGTGTTGAAGGCAGCTGAGAGATGAGAGGATGCTGGTTCACGGTGTTGAAGGGATGAGAGGATGATGGTTCACGGTGTTGAAGAGATGAGAGGATGATGGTTCACGGTGTTGAAGTCAGCAGAGAGATGAGAGGATGATGGTTCACGGTGTTGAAGGCAGCAGAGAGATGAGAGGATGATGGTTCACAGTGTTGAAGAGATGAGAGGATGATGGTTCACGGTGTTGAAGAGATGAGAGGATGATGGTTCACGGTGTTGAAGGCAGCAGAGAGATGAGAGGATGATGGTTCACAGTGTTGAAGAGATGAGAGGATGATGGTTCACGGTGTTGAAGAGATGAGAGGATGATGGTTCACGGTGTTGAAGAGATGAGAGGATGATGGTTCACGGTGTTGAAGGCAGCTGAGAGATGAGAGGATGATGGTTCACGGTGTTGAAGGCATCAGAGAGATGAGAGGATGATGGTTCATGGTGTTGAAGGCAGCTGAGAGATGAGAGGATGATGGTTCACGGTGTTGAAGGCAGTGGAGAGATGAGAGGATGATGGTTCACGGTGTTGAAGGCAGCTGAGAGATGAGAGGATGATGGTTCACGGTGTTGAAGAGATGATAGGATGATGGTTCACGGTGTTGAAGGCAGCGGAGAGATGAGAGGATGATGGTTCACGGTGTTGAAGGCAGCAGAGAGATGAGAGGATGATGGTTCACGGTGTTGAAGGCAGCAGAGAGATCTAGGAGGATGAGAACGGAGGAGAGAGAGTCAGCTTTGGCTCCGTGACACAGGAGAGCAGTCTCGGGTTGAGTGAGACGTCTTGAAGTCTGATTGGTTAGGGTCAAATGAAAGTATTATACAGAGCTGTTTTGGGAAGAAAAAGAGAAGAAAGGTTACCGGTCTGTAGTTTTTGATGTCAGAGGGGTGGAGTGTTTAGTTTCTTGAGGAGGGGAACGACTCTGGACATGTTGATGTCAGAGGAGATGCAGCCAGTGGTCAGGGATGAGTTGATGAGGGAAGTGAGGAATGGGAGAAGGTCTCCAGAGATGGTCAGGAGGAAGGGAGGAGGGGATGGAGGAGGGAAGAGGGGATGGAGGAGGGAGGAGGGGATGGAGGAGGGAAGAGGGGATGGAGGAGGGAGGAGGGGATGGAGGAGGGAGGAGGGGATGGGGGAGGGAGGAGGGGATGGAGGAGGGAGGAGGAGGGGATGGAGGAGGGAGGAAGGGATGGGGTCTAGTGGGCAGGTTGTTGGGTAGCCAGACCTCACTAGTCGCAGGATTTCATCTGGAGAGAGAGGGGAGAAAGAGTTCAAGTTGTACGGTAGTTCTGTGTGAGTGGGACCAGTGGACTCAATAGGCTGAGAGAATGTCTTCAACCTTCTTTTTAGAAGTGGTTGACAAAGTTGACCACAGAGAGGGAGGAGGGAGGGGCTGGAGGATTTTAGGAGGGAGAAGAAGGTAGAAAATAGTTTCCTAGGGTTAGAGGCAGAAGCTTGAAATTTAGAGTGGTAGAACGTAGCTTTAACAGTGGATACAGAGGAAGAGAAGGTAGAGAGGAGGAAGTGAAAGGATGATAGGTCCTCCAGAAGTTTAGTTTTCCCTCATTTTCACTCAGCTGCCCGCAGCCTTGTTCTGTCAGCTCACAATGGGTCACTCAGTCACGGAGCAGGAGGGGAGGGTAGAGCCGGCAGGGAAGAAATGGGACAGTGTGAGTCATAAGATGCGGAAAGGGAGGAGAGTAGGGTTGAAGATTCAGAATCAGGTGAGAGGAGGGATAAGGTTTTAGTAGAAGGGAGACATGATAGGATAGAAGAGGAGAAAGTAGTGCGGGAGAGAGAGAGAGTAGTGAGAGAGAGCATGGAATTCAAATGAGGAGCTGGACAGGTGAGTGAGTGAGTGAGTGAGTGAGTGAGTGAGTGAGTGAGTGAGTGAGTGAGTGAGTGAGTGAGTGAGTGAGTGAGTTGACTTTAAAGAACCACTGCCCCTAAAAACTTCTCCTTGTGAAAACAGACAATGTCTCACCGGATAGTCAGAAGAGTTCATTGTATTATTGGTGTTAAAATTCACTTCAAAGTGTAAATAGGATAACGTTGGTCATAAAGTCAGTCTCGTCCAAAACGGAGATTTGGAAGATGATAGGAAAGAAATGTCACAGAATGAAGGATGCCGGAAACTGTTTCCTTGTTTTGTGTTTCTTTCAATCCTGCGCCCAGCTGGACACACCCAAGTGATCATCATCATCATCACAGTTCCACTATGGTCAATTTGGTTTGACAGTCGAATATCCCTGTGGAGCTACTTAGGGACCATCAGCAAATTACACAATGTACATGAGACAATATGTTATTAAAAAGTCAATAGCTCCAAATTTAAATGAATTGAGAACCTCAAATCAACTATATTTATACATTCATATACAAATATTTACAGCATTTATTGAGACAACTAGAAGATGACCAACATGAAAATATTGTCCCATTTACATTGTGTAATATGTTGACGGTCCCTAACTAGCCCAAGAGAGGCTAGCACTATCTAGCCTAAGTAACTTCCACAGTCTTGGTTACTAAAAGGGTGAGTTACTTTAACTATATTCTGTTTTGGCAGAGTCAATGTACAAACGCTTGCCACATGCGAACACATACACGAGAGACACTCACATTACCCCCCCCCCCCTAGCTGTGGAACTACAACTCCCCTTTATAGCCCCCTAGCTGTGGAACTACAGCTCCCCTTTAAAGCCCCCTAGCTGTGGAACTACAGCTCCCCTTTATAGCCCCCTAGCTGTGGAACTACAGCTCCCCTTTATAGCCCCCTAGCTGTGGAACTACAGCTCCCCTTTATAGCCCCCTAGCTGTGGAACTACAGCTCCCCTTTATAGCCCCCTAGCTGTGGAACTACAGCTCCCCTTTATAGCCCCCTAGCTGTGGAACTACAGCTCCCCTTTATAGCCCCCTAGCTGTGGAACTACAGCTCCCCTTTAAAGCCCCCTAGCTGTGGAACTACAGCTCCCCTTTATAGCCCCCTAGCTGTGGAACTACAGCTCCCCTTTATAGCCCCCTAGCTGTGGAACTACAGCTCCCCTTTATAGCCCCCTAGCTGTGGAACTACAGCTCCCCTTTAAAGCCCCCTAGCTGTGGAACTACAGCTCCCCTTTATAGCCCCCTAGCTGTGGAACTACAGCTCCCCTTTATAGCCCCCTAGCTGTGGAACTACAGCTCCCCTTTATAGCCCCCTAGCTGTGGAACTACAGCTCCCCTTTAAAGCCCCCTAGCTGTGGAACTACAGCTCCCCTTTATAGCCCCCTAGCTGTGGAACTACAGCTCCCCTTTAAAGCCCCCTAGCTGTGGAACTACAGCTCCCCTTTATAGCCCCCTAGCTGTGGAACTACAGCTCCCCTTTATAGCCCCCTAGCTGTGGAACTACAGCTCCCCTTTATAGCCCCCTAGCTGTGGAACTACAGCTCCCCTTTAAAGCCCCCTAGCTGTGGAACTACAGCTCCCCTTTAAAGCCCCCTAGCTGTGGAACTACAGCTCCCCTTTATAGCCCCCTAGCTGTGGAACTACAGCTCCCCTTTAAAGCCCCCTAGCTGTGGAACTACAGCTCCCCTTTAAAGCCCCCTAGCTGTGGAACTACAGCTCCCCTTTAAAGCCCCCTAGCTGTGGAACTACAGCTCCCCTTTATAGCCCCCTAGCTGTGGAACTACAGCTCCCCTTTATAGCCCCCTAGCTGTGGAACTACAGCTCCCCTTTAAAGCCCCCTAGCTGTGGAACTACAGCTCCCCTTTAAAGCCCCCTAGCTGTGGAACTACAGCTCCCCTTTATAGCCCCCTAGCTGTGGAACTACAGCTCCCCTTTAAAGCCCCCTAGCTGTGGAACTACAGCTCCCCTTTATAGCCCCCTAGCTGTGGAACTACAGCTCCCCTTTAAAGCCCCCTAGCTGTGGAACTACAGCTCCCCTTTAATGCCCCCTAGCTGTGGAACTACAGCTCCCCTTTATAGCCCCCTAGCTGTGGAACTACAGCTCCCCTTTAAAGCCCCCTAGCTGTGGAACTACAGCTCCCCTTTATAGCCCCCTAGCTGTGGAACTACAGCTCCCCTTTAAAGCCCCCTAGCTGTGGAACTACAGCTCCCCTTTAAAGCCCCCTAGCTGTGGAACTACAGCTCCCCTTTATAGCCCCCTAGCTGTGGAACTACAGCTCCCCTTTATAGCCCCCTAGCTGTGGAACTACAGCTCCCCTTTAAAGCCCCCTAGCTGTGGAACTACAGCTCCCCTTTATAGCCCCCTAGCTGTGGAACTACAGCTCCCCTTTATAGCCCCCTAGCTGTGGAACTACAGCTCCCCTTTCTCTTACCTCCCTCACTCTCTATCTCACTCTCTCTCTCTCTCTCTCTCTTTTCTCTTACCTCCCTCTCTCTTTTCTCTTACCTCCCTCTCTCTCTCCCTCCTCCTCTTTTCTCTTACCTCCCTCTCTCTTTTCTCTTACCTCCCTCTCTCTCTCCCTCTCCTCTTTTCTCTTACATCCCTCTCTCTCCCTCTCTTCCTCCTATTTTCTCTTACCTCCCTGTCTCTCTCTCCTCTTTTCTCTTACCTCCCTCTCTCTCTCTCTCTCTCTCCTCTTTTCTCTTACCTCTCTCTCTCTCTCTCTCTTCCTCCTCTTTTCTCTTACCTCTCTCTCTCTCTCTTCCTCCTCTTTTCTCTTACCTCTCTCTCTCTCTCCTCCTCTTTACTCTTACCTCCCTCTCTCTCTCTCTCCCTCTCCTCTTTTCTCTTACATCCCTCTCTCTCCCTCTCTTCCTCCTATTTTCTCTTACCTCCCTGTCTCTCTCTCCTCTTTTCTCTTACCTCCCTCTCTCTCTCTCTCTCCTCTTTTCTCTTACCTCTCTCTCTCTCTTCCTCCTCTTTTCTCTTACCTCTCTCTCTCTCTCCTCCTCTTTTCTCTTACCTCCCTCTCTCTCTCACTCTCTCTTCTTATTTTAACACTATTTATTTTAACACTCATTATTAGTTTAAGAAAATCCCAAACTATTTCATGACGCAAGTGTCTGGAACTCTGATGTCATCCCAAGAGAACTCAAACACATCGAGCACAGAACGCTCTCTCTCTCTAACCCGCAGTGACTACCCATCATCCTCCAGTCAGACACACAGGAAGCAGCTGCACAGAGAAAACTGCTCTGCTCTCATGGTGAGGTAGGGGGAGAAGGAGAGAGGAAGAGGGAGATAAATGTTTGAGGAATCAGGATGCATCATGGTCCCATAGCAGTTTAGCACTGATCAAAGACCAGACCTTTCAGGCTGAGGTAGAGTGAGGGACTCAGAGAGCGAAGGGGGCTGGAATGGAGGGATGCCCAGATGGAGGTCCAGGGAGAGAGGGAGATTGGGGTGGAAGGCAGCGTGTTGACCCTAACAGTGAGAGGCTTGTGCAGGGTGTTGGCGAATGAGCTGTGTCAAGGCAGAGGAGAAGAGAGGCGAAGAGAGAGCGAGGGAGATAAAAGGGAGGATGCAGAGGAGAGGGAGAGGGGGAGAGGAGGAGAGGCAGAGAGGAGAGGGGGAGAGGAGAGGCAGAGAGGGAGAGGGGGAGAGGAGAGGCAGAGAGGAGGAGAGGGGGAGAGGAGAGGCAGAGAGGAGGAGAGGCAGAGAGGGAGAGGGGGAGAGGAGAGGCAGAGAGGAGGAGAGGCAGAGAGGGAGAGGGGGAGAGGAGAGGCAGAGAGGAGGAGAGGCAGAGAGGGAGAGGGGGAGAGGAGAGGCAGAGAGGAGGAGAGGGGGAGAGGAGAGGCAGAGAGGGAGAGGGGGAGAGGAGAGGCAGAGAGGAGGAGAGGGGGAGAGGAGAGGCAGAGAGGAGAGGGGGAGAGGAGAGGCAGAGAGGGGGAGAGAAGAGGCAGAGAGGGGAGGGATAGAGGCAGAGAGGAGGAGAGGCAGAGAGGAAGGGGGAGAGGGGGAGAGGGGGAGAGGAGGAGAGGCAGAGAGGGGAGGGATAGAGGCAGAGAGGGGGAGAGGAGAGGCAGAGAGGGGAGGGATAGAGGCAGAGAGGGGGAGAGGAGAGGCAGAGAAGGGAGGATAGAGGCAGAGAGGGGAGGGATAGAGGCAGAGAGGAGGAGAGGCAGAGAGGAAAGGGGGAGAGGGGGGAGAGGGGGAGAGGGGGAGAGGGGGAGAGGAGGAGAGGCAGAGAGGGGAGGGATAGAGGCAGAGAGGGGGAGAGGAGAGGCAGAGAGGGGGAGAGGAGAGGCAGAGAGGGGAGGGATAGAGGCAGAGAGGGGGAGAGGAGAGGCAGAGAAGGGAGGGATAGAGCAGAGAGGAGGAGAGGCAGAGAGGTGCAGGCCTCAGCACTGAACACGCAAGCTGCTGCTGCTAGATGGTAATAACATGTGTAGAGGGGTGAGGGGGCAGGCAGGGTGTGTGTGTGAGTGTGTGACAGGCCTGTTTGAAGTGGCCGAACGGTCCACAGCTGCGGATGAGGTGATGGATAGGAGGGGGGGGTGATCTGACTGCGTCTTTGGGGAACAGGAGAGAGAGCTAAGAGACCAGAGTGGAGGGGTGAAGGAGGGAAGCAGGAGAGAGAGAATAGGAGAGAGAGAGGAGAGGAGAGAGAGAGAGAGAAGGAGAGAGAGAGGAGAGAGAGAGAGAGAGAGAGAAAGAGAGAGGGAGTAGAATAGAAAGGAGAGAGAGCAGGAGAGAGAGAGAATAGGAGAGAGAGAGTAGGAGAGTAAGAGAGAGAGAGAGAGAGAGAGAGAGAGAGGGAGGGAGGGAGGGAGTAGAATAGAGAGGAGAGAGAGAGAGAGAGAGAGGAGAGAGAGGAGAGAGAGGAGAAAGAGAGTAGGAGAGAGAGAGAGAGAGAGAGAGAGGAGAGAGAGAGGGAGAGACAGGAGAGAGAGAGAGAGAGAGAGAGAGAGTAGAATAGAGAGGAGAGAGAGAGCAGGAGAGAGCAGAGAGTAGGAGAGAGAGAGAAGAGAGTAGGAGCGAGTATAGAGAGAGAGCAAGGGAGATTAATTTCAACTTAATATTTGGTTGAGATGTTTATCAATGAGATCTCAACCTTTATTCACCCACTCAAAAAGACAGCCAGAAGGTGTTTGAATTCTCCATGTGTTATCCCTGTGCTTCAACCATTTAAAAGCACAACCGAGTTCAAATGGCTTTGTCAGATATTTGGTATTTATAACAACGTAATATTTATATGTGAGGGTGTATATGTGGGTATGTGAGGGTGTATATGTGTATATGTGGGTATGTGAGGGTGTATATGTGTATATGTGGGTATGTGAGGGTGTATATGTGGGTATGTGAGGGTGTATATATGGGTATGTGAGGGTGTATATGTGGGTATGTGAGGGTGTATATGTGGGTATGTGAGGGTGTATATGTGGGTATGTGAGGGTGTATATGTGGGTATGTGAGGGTGTATATATGGGTATGTGAGGGTGTATATGTGGGTATGTGAGGGTGTATATATGGGTATGTGAGGGTGTATATATGGGTATGTGAGGGTGTATATATGGGTATGTGAGGGTGTATATATGGGTATGTGAGGGTGTATATGTGGGTATGTGAGGGTGTATATGTGGGTATGTGAGGGTGTATATGTGGGTATGTGAGGGTGTATATGTGGGTATGTGAGGGTGTATATATGGGTATGTGAGGGTGTATATGTGGGTATGTGAGGGTGTATATATGGGTATGTGAGGGTGTATATGTGGGTATGTGAGGGTGTATGTGACCGACCACCCATTCTTTAAGGATTCGCCATTTGGCTGTTGGTTGTTTACATTCCAGACATGCAGCTAGAGACAACCTTATCTTAATACCTCCCTTCATCATTCATTATCTATCATCCCACACCCCTACTCCTGTCAGTTATCACTCCTCTCTTCATCCCCCTTCCTTCATTCCACACAACAACAACAACAAAAATGATGGGCTAAAAACAACCCAATTTGGGTTATTTGTTAACCCAGTGCTTGTTAAATAGTGGACAGAGCACATTAGGTTATTTTGGATTACCCAAACATGGGTTAATTTAACCATCAGTTGTTTTTTTTCTTGTCTAAGTGGATGGGTCTTTACAGAAGGAGTAAACGGTACAGTGAAATAGTTACTTGCATAGTAGCAATATGATAATTAGATAGTGTCAATATAAAGAATATTATATACAGTATGTGCTGGGCATGTGATTGGTGCAGGGCATGTGATGTCCATAGCCTCGTTGTCACAAAAGTCCCCTGATCTTCTCAAAAAAATAAGTTTGTCTAGCTGTGTCCAGTCCAGGTGGTGCTTGGGAGAATGTCAGCATTGCTGAAACCAGCTGAAACCTGAGTCCGAACGCTCCTTGGCAACAACAACACCAGACTCCAGAGCATCGAAGCTGTAAAACAGGAAATAACTAAACCAATTGAGAAGACATTACAACCTTGCACAACACCAATTCACCAAGTTCAGATAAGAAGAATAACCTCATATAATGCAATGAGAATGATATTCACCTGAAGAGCTGGTGCTGCTTGAAATGTGGCTGCGGCCTGAAGTATGGAGTCAGGTGTTGTTACCAGTCATAGCTTTCCACCAGCACCGTACCATCCTCCAGTCCAACCAGCTGTGGGATGTTGACCCCTGTCACAGTGCTGTTCTTCACAACACCAGTAATCTCAGACAAAGTGTCTTTCTGAAGCGCTGCTTGATGAGGCTGAAGCACCAGTCTTGGTGTGGCCTGTGATCAGGAATAACCCCCGCTGAGGACACACAAGCCACAGATTGTACTCCTTACAAAACACCCAGTGCTCCTTATAGACTGAAATGGGAAAATACATGAATGAGAAAACAAAGTGGCAAAACTATTGTGCCTAAACACTAGCCGTGCCCTGGAGCTGCTGTCAGAGGACCGACTAGCCACAGCACCCAAGGGAGGGATTGAAAATGCTTTGTCGTGTCTTTGGCTATACCAGAGTAAGTGATATGACATGCTTTAAACATCTATAAAGTCGTTTCTCTGTAATGATATTAACTGATTGAGCTAATCATGTAAATGTAATTAACTAGAGAGTCGGGCACCACAAAATAATGTTTATAGAGCTGTTATCTTCCGAATAAACTCTTAAAGACCTAGTCATATTTTACATCAATAGCAGTCAATATTAATCATCATCTTAATTCAGTCTCATCTGAAAGTTGTAAATTCTTGGTTATCTTCACGAACCCTAGCTAACAAGTTGAATCAGCAATACAAAATTGGCTTTAATTATTTATTTACTAAATACCTAACTAATCACACAGAATTACATATACACAGAATGAAGCATACCTTGATTACAAATGATGTCATAAAGGAAAACGTCCCTAGCGGACGGAACAGATATGACAGCTGGTTACACAAAAGAAAAGGTGGCTGGGTTTGAGTGAAAGAGCGGGAAGACTGAGGAACAAAGGGAGAAGCCATGCTATCGTAAATATTTGGAAAAAGAAAATGCAATACATTTTTACTCTGACCTGCGCTTCGGTAGGTTGGTGGTAGATGGAAGGCCGTGTATATATATATAGCATTCTGTTATGGCAAGAATTTTATATAATTTAAATTGAAAAACTCAGTGTTGAATCAAGTGTTGTGTTTTGTACCGGTTCATCAACCAGGTGCCATGGAAACGGAACATCTCCTCCCATTTATTTTGCAACCTGCACGGCGCAGCTGTCAACATGTTGGTCCTCAGATGAAACTGGTATATTTTTCTATTTAATCGCAGTTCCTTTCAGCCAATTAGTATCTTTAATATACGGCAGACAAACAAGTTCCCGACCTTCCCTGTAATACTGCAACCAGTTGGTTAAACGTGTGGATTGAGCAGATATTTTCGAAAGCTGCATATGTGACATAACTCCACCGCTTATATTTATAATATCATTAATAAATGTAATACCATTTTAAAACATTTATCCATAAAGAATGTTTTTTTAATTAAAGGCTTGTAAGTCAGCATGTCACTGTAAGGTCTACTACACCTGTTGTATTCAGCATGTCACTGTAAGGTCTACTACACCTGTTGTATTCAGCATGTCACTGTAAGGTCTACTACACCTGTTGTATTCAGCATGTCACTGTAAGGTCTACACCTGTTGTATTCAGCATTTCACTGTGAGGTCTACTACACCTGTTGTATTCAGCATTTCACTGTGAGGTCTACTACACCTGTTGTATTCAGCATGTCACTGTAAGGTCTACTACACCTGTTGTATTCAGCATGTCACTGTAAGGTCTACACCTGTTGTATTCAGCATGTCACTGTAAGGTCTACTACACCTGTTGTATTCAGCATTTCACTGTGAGGTCTACTACACCTGTTGTATTCAGCATGTCACTGTAAGGTCTACACCTGTTGTATTCAGCATGTCACTGTAAGGTCTACTACACCTGTTGTATTCAGCATTTCACTGTAAGGTCTACACCTGTTGTATTCAGCATTTCACTGTAAGGTCTACTACACCTGTTGTATTCAGCATTTCACTGTGAGGTCTACTACACCTGTTGTATTCAGCATTTCACTGTAAGGTCTACTACACCTGTTGTATTCAGCATTTCACTGTGAGGTCTACTACACCTGTTGTATTCAGCATTTCACTGTAAGGTCTACTACACCTGTTGTATTCAGCATTTCACTGTGAGGTCTACTACACCTGTTGTATTCAGCATTTCACTGTAAGGTCTACTACACCTGTTGTATTCAGCATTTCACTGTAAGGTCTACTACACCTGTTGTATTCAGCATTTCACTGTGAGGTCTACTACACCTGTTGTATTCAGCATTTCACTGTAAGGTCTACTACACCTGTTGTATTCAGCATTTCACTGTAAGGTCTACTGCACCTGTTGTATTCAGCATTTCACTGTAAGGTCTACTGCACCTGTTGTATTCAGCATTTCACTGTAAGGTCTACTACACCTGTTGTATTCAGCATGTCACTGTAAGGTCTACTGCACCTGTTGTATTCAGCATTTCACTGTAAGGTCTACTGCACCTGTTGTATTCAGCATTTCACTGTAAGGTCTACTACACCTGTTGTATTCAGCATTTCACTGTAAGGTCTACTACACCTGTTGTATTCAGCATTTCACTGTAAGGTCTACTACACCTGTTGTATTCAGCATTTCACTGTAAGGTCTACTACACCTGTTGTATTCAGCATTTCACTGTAAGGTCTACTACACCTGTTGTATTCAGCATTTCACTGTGAGGTCTACTACACCTGTTGTATTCAGCATTTCACTGTAAGGTCTACTACACCTGTTGTATTCAGCATTTCACTGTAAGGTCTATTACACCTGTTGTATTCAGCATTTCACTGTGAGGTCTACTACACCTGTTGTATTCAGCATTTCACTGTAAGGTCTACTACACCTGTTGTATTCAGCATTTCACTGTGAGGTCTACTACACCTGTTGTATTCAGCATTTCACTGTAAGGTCTACTACACCTGTTGTATTCAGCATTTCACTGTAAGGTCTACTACACCTGTTGTATTCAGCATTTCACTGTAAGGTCTACTACACCTGTTGTATTCAGCATTTCACTGTAAGGTCTACTACACCTGTTGTATTCAGCATTTCACTGTAAGGTCTACTACACCTGTTGTATTCAGCATTTCACTGTAAGGTCTACTAATAATGTGTTGTATTGGAGAGTGGTACTCAGTAATGTGTTGTATTGGAGAGTGGTACTCAGTAATGTGTTGGAGTGGAGAGTGGTACTCAGTAATGTGTTGTATTGGAGAGTGGTACTCATTAATGTGTTGTATTGGAGAGTGGTACTCAGTAATGTGTTGTATTGGAGAGTGGTACTCAGTAATGTGTTGTATTGGAGAGTGGTACTCAGTAATGTGTTGTGTTGGAGAGTGGTACTCAGTAATGTGTTGTATTGGAGAGTGGTACTCAGTAATGTGTTGGAGTGGAGAGTGGTACTCAGTAATGTGTTGTTGGAGAGTGGTACTCAGTAATGTGTTGTATTGGAGAGTGGTACTCAGTAATGTGTTGTTGGAGAGTGGTACTCAGTAATGTGTTGTAGTGGAGAGTGGTACTCAGTAATGTGTTGTATTGGAGAGTGGTACTCAGTAATGTGTTGTATTGGAGAGTGGTACTCAGTAATGTGTTGGATTGGAGAGTGGTACTCAGTAATGTGTTGTATTGGAGAGTGGTACTCAGTAATGTGTTGTGTTGGAGAGTGGTACTCAGTAATGTGTTGTATTGGATTTGCCCCAAACATAAGACTTTGTATTCAGGACAAAAAGTAAATTGTCTCTACAAGCTTCCTTCTTTCACTCAGTCAATTTTTGTTTTACCCATCTACCAATAGGAGCCCGTCTTTGCGAGGCATTAGAACATCTTTCTGGTCTTTTGAGGTTGAATCTGTGTTTGAAATTCACTGCACAACTGAAGAGCCTTATAAGATAATTATATGTGTGGTGTACAGAGATGAGGTAGTCATTCAAAAATCATGTTAAACACTATTATTGTACACAGAGTGAGTCCATGCAACTTATTACATGACTTGTTAAGCACATTTTTACTCCTGAACTTATTTAGTCTCCTTACCATAACAAAGGGGTTGAATACTTATTGACTTTTCAGCTTTTAATTTTTAATTCATTAGAAAAAAAAATGGATAAAACATATTTCCACTTCGACATTATGAGGTATTGTGTGTAGGCCAGTGACACAACATCTCTGTTGTATCCATTTAACACATTTGGAGAAAAGTCCATGGGTCCACTGATGAACCACTAATGTTCAGTGGAACCCATCCAAGCATGAGACATCATCCTGACTCCTCCTAACCCTAACCCACCCAAGCATGAGACATCATCCTGACTCCTCCTAACCCTAACCCATCCAAGCATGAGACATCATCCTGACTCCTCCTAACCCTAACCCATCCAAGCATGAGACATCATCCTGACTCCTCCTAACCCTAACCCACCCAAGCATGAGACATCATCCTGACTCCTCCTAACCCTAACCCACCCAAGCATGAGACATCATCCTGACTCCTCCTAACCCTAACCCACCCAAGCATGAGACATCATCCTGACTCCTCCTAACCCACCCAAGCATGAGACATCATCCTAACTCCTCCTAACCCTAACCCACCCAAGCATGAGACATCATCCTGACTCCTCCTAACCTACCCAAGCATGAGACATCATCCTGACTCCTCCTAACCCACCCAAGCATGAGACATCATCCTGACTCCTCCTAACCCACCCAAGCATGAGACATCATCCTAACTCCTCCTAACCCTAACCCACCCAAGCATGAGACATCATCCTGACTCCTCCTAACCCACCCAAGCATGAGACATCATCCTGACTCCTCCTAACCCACCCAAGCATGAGACATCATCCTAACTCCTCCTAACCCTAACCCACCCAAGCATGAGACATCATCCTAACTCCTCCTAACCTTAAACCCACCCAAGCATGAGACATCATCCTAACTCCTCCTAACCCTAACCCACCCAAGCATGAGACATCATCCTAACTCCTCCTAACCCTAACCCATCCAAGCATGAGACATCATCCTGACTCCTCCTAACCCTAACCCACCCAAGCATGAGACATCATCCTAACTCCTCCTAACCCTAACCCATCCAAGCATGAGACATCATCCTAACTCCTCCTAACCCTAACCCACCCAAGCATGAGACATCATCCTGACTCCTCCTAACCCTAACCCACCCAAGCATGAGACATCATCCTAACTCCTCCTAACCCTAACCCACCCAAGCATGAGACATCATCCTAACTCCTCCTAACCCTCCTAACTAAAATAATACCCCGTCTTCTATCACCTTCTATTCATAGTGTTCATTATCCCTCCTTCTACTTCGTCCTTTGAGAAGAGTGGCGAAGGGAATACTAGACAATACTGCTGCCAGTGATCTGCTGCCCCTGTTCTAGATAATACTGCTGACCCTGTTCTAGATAATACTGCTGCCCTGTTCTAGATAATACTACTGACCCTGTTCTAGATAATACTGCTGACCCTGTTCTAGATAATACTGCTGCCAGTGATCTGCTGCCCCTGTTCTAGATAATACTGCTGCCCCTGTTCTAGATAATACTGCTGACCCTGTTCTAGATAATACTGCTGCCAGTGATCTTCTGCCCCTGTTCTAGATAATACTGCTGCCCCCGTTCTAGATAATACTGCTGCCAGTGATCTGCTGCCCCTGTTCTAGATAATACTGCTGACCCTGTTCTAGATAATACTGCTGACTCTGTTCTAGACAATACTGCTGCCAGTGATCTGCTGCCCCTGTTCTAGATAATACTGCTGACCCTGTTCTAGATAATACTGCTGCCCCTGTTCTAGATAATACTACTGCCCCTGTGCTGGATAATACTGCTGACCCTGTTCTAGATAATACTGCTGCCAGTGATCTGCTGCCCCTGTTCTAGATCATACTGCTGCCCCTGTTCTAGATCATACTGCTGCCCCTGTTCTAGATCATACTGCTGCCCCTGTTCTAGATAATACTGCTGACCCTGTTCTAGATAATACTGCTGCCGGTGATCTGCTGACCCTGTTCTAGATAATACTGCTGCCCCTGTTCTAGATAATACTTCTGACCCTGTTCTAGATAATACTGCTGCTGGTGATCTGCTGACCCTGTTCTAGATAATACTGCTGACCCTGTTCTAGATAATACTGCTGCCGGTGATCTGCTGACCCTGTTCTAGATAATACTGCTGACCCTGTTCTAGATAATACTGCTGACCCTGTTCTAGACAATACTGCTGCCGGTGATCTGCTGACCCTGTTCTAGATAATACTGCTGCCAGTGATCTGCTGACCCTGTTCTGTATGGCCTGTCTCCTGCCTCTTCTTGAACTACGGGCAGACTCACTGAATTGTCTGGAGTATATCTAGCTGTGTACTGTGAAAGCGCTATTTTAACAGCTAGCTATAGTTAGCGGTGTTGTAATAGGAAAGAGAGCACGACCCCCCATCTGTATTTGGTTTGGGGGGGTTTCTCCTCCTCCCTGTGTTTAGTTTAACAGTCTATTATATGTTATTTGATGTTTTATAAACAGGCACGTCTCTGGACCACTAACAGCACTGTCCCAAATGGACCCCTATATAGTGGACCGCCATACGGCTCTGGTCAAAAGGAGTGCACAGGGTGTCGTTTGGAACGCTGTCCACGTTCTGTTTCTGTGTGTTGCTCTAACAGCAGATAACATCATGCCAGTCAGCCTCCCGCCCTGCTCTCTGTTTACACCGTCTGATGTGGATACACGGAAAAATGTCTGGTCTGATCACAACTACAGAGCAGCACAGACCACAGCCACTTCCCCCGCTGTGTTCCTGTGTGTATGTCTGTGTTCATGTGTGTGTGTTCCTCTGTGTTCCTGTGTGTTCATGTGTGTGTGTTCCTCTGTGTTCCTGTGTGTTCGTATGTGTATGTGTGTGTTCATGTGTGTGTGTTTGTGTGTGTGTGTTCCTGTGTGTTCATGTGTGTGTGTTCCTGTGAGTTCGTATGTGTATGTGTGTGTTCATGTGTGTGTGTTCCTGTGAGTTCGTATGTGTATGTGTGTGTTCATGTGTGTGTGTTTGTGTGTGTTCATGTGTGTGTGTTCCTGTGTGTTCATGTGTATGTGTTTGTGTGTTCGTGTGTGTTCGTGTGAGATCGTATGTGTCTGTGTGTGTGTTCGTGTGTGTGTTTGTGTGTGTGTTCGTGTGTGTGTGTGTGTGTTCGTGTGTGTGTGTGTGTGTCCGTGTGTCCGCCTGCGTGTGTGTCAGACTGTGGGTGGCCTAATCACTTAATTGCATAGGCCGGATGGTTGGTGAGAGATCACAGTGTCCGTTCTCCCAGTCCCATAAACACCCCTGGAGTGATGCCAAACCAACAGGGTCTGTTCTCCTCCGGTCCTGGGGAGTGATGCCAAACCAACAGGTTCCCCATGGTCCTGGGGAGTGATGCCAAACCAACAGGTTCCCCATGGTCCTGGGGAGTGATGCCAAACCAACAGGTTCCCCATGGTCCTGGGGAGTGATGCCAAACCAACAGGTTCTCCATGGTCCTGGGGAGTGATGCCAAACCAACAGGTTCCCCATGGTCCTGGGGAGTGATGCCAAACAAACAGGTTCCCCATGGTCCTGGGGAGTGATGCCAAACCAACAGGTTCCCCATGGTCCTGGGGAGTGATGCCAAACTCATTTCGCTACCTAAGAATAGCAAAGCCCCCTTTACTGTCTCAAATAGCCTTCACTGTAAATAGCGGGCCTATCCCGAAACATCAAATCAAATTGTATTGGTCTATACACATGTTTAGCAGATTATTGCGGGTGTAGCGAAATGCTTGTGTTCCCAGCTCCAACAGTGCAGTAGTATCTAACTAAATGCTTGTGTTCCTAGCTCCAACAGTGCAGTAATATCTAACTAAATGCTTGTGTTCCTAGATCCAACAGTAATATCTAACTAAATGCTTGTGTTCCCAGCTCCAACAGTGCAGTAATATCTAACTAAATGCTTGTGTTCCCAGCTCCAACAGTGCAGTAATATCTAACTAAATGCTTGTGTTCCCAGCTCCAGCAGTGCAGTAATATCTAACTAAATGCTTGTGTTTCTAGCTCCAACACTCCAGCCTACGCTTGGCATTGCTCACGGTGATCTTAGGCTTTACTCACCACTCCAGCCTACGCTTGGCCTTGCTCACGGTGATCTTAGGCTTTACTCACCACTCCAGCCTACGCTTGGCCTTGCTCACGGTGATCTTAGGCTTTACACACCACTCCAGCCTACGCTTGGCATTGCTCACGGTGATCTTAGGCTTTACTCACCACTCCAGCCTACGCTTGGCATTGCTCACGGTGATCTTAGGCTTTACTCACCACTCCAGCCTACGCTTGGCCTTGCTCACGGTGATCTTAGGCTTTACACACCACTCCAGCCTACGCTTGGCCTTGCTCACGGTGATCTTAGGCTTTACATACACTCCAGCCTACGCTTGGCCTTGCTCACGGTGATCTTAGGCTTTACATACACTCCAGCCTACGCTTGGCCTTGCTCACGGTGATCTTAGGCTTTACACACCACTCCAGCCTACGCTTGGCATTGCTCACGGTGATCTTAGGCTTTACACACCACTCCAGCCTAAGCTTGTATTTGCTCACTGTGATCTTCGGCTTTACATACACTCCAGCCTACGCTTGGCCTTGCTCACGGTGATCTTAGGCTTTACACACCACTCCAGCCTACGCTTGGCATTGCTCACGGTGATCTTAGGCTTTACATACACTCCAGCCTACGCTTGGCATTGCTCACGGTGATCTTAGGCTTTACACACCACTCCAGCCTACGCTTGGCATTGCTCACGGTGATCTTAGGCTTTACACACCACTCCAGCCTACGCTTGGCCTTGCTCACGGTGATCTTAGGCCTGTGAAGCTCCAGACAAACAGTTCTTGTGCTGACGTTGCTTCCAGAGGCAGTTTGGAACTCAGTAGTGAGTGTTGCTTCCAGGGCAGTTTGGAACTCTGTAGTGAGTGTTGCTTCCAGAGGCAGTTTGGAACTCGGTAGTGAGTGTTGCTTCCAGGGCAGTTTGGAACTCAGTAGTGAGTGTTGCTTCCAGAGGCAGTTTGGAACTCAGTAGTGAGTGTTGCTTCCAGAGGCAGTTTGGAACTCAGTAGTGAGTGTTGCTTCCAGGGCAGTTTGGAACTCGGTAGTGACTGTTGCTTCCAGAGGCAGTTTGGAACTCGGTAGTAAGTGTTGCTTCCAGGGCAGTTTGGAACTCAGTAGTGAGTGTTGCTTCCAGGGCAGTTTGGAACTCAGTAGTGAGTGTTGCTTCCAGGGCAGTTTGGAACTCGGTAGTGAGTGTTGCTTCCAGGGCAGTTTGGAACTCGGTAGTGAGTGTTGCTTCCAGGGCAGTTTGGAACTCAGTAGTGAGTGTTGCTTCCAGGGCAGTTTGGAACTCAGTAGTGAGTGTTGCTTCCAGGGCAGTTTGGAACTCGGTGGTGAGTGTTGCTCCCAGGGCAGTGTGGAACTCAGTAGTGAGTGTTGCTTCCAGGGCAGTTTGGAACTCAGTAGTGAGTGTTGCTTCCAGAGGCAGTTTGGAACTCAGTAGTGAGTGTTGCTTCCAGAGGCAGTTTGGAACTCGGTAGTGAGTGTTGCATCCAGAGGCAGTTTGGAACTCAGTAGTGAGTGTTGCTTCCAGAGGCAGTTTGGAACTCAGTAGTGAGTGTTGCTTCCAGGGCAGTTTGGAACTCTGTAGTGACTGTTGCTTCCAGAGGCAGTTTGGCACTCGGTAGTGAGCGTTGCTTCCAGGGCAGTTTGGAACTCAGTAGTGAGTGTTGCTTCCAGGGCAGTTTGGAACTCAGTAGTGAGTGTTGCTTCCAGGGCAGTTTGGAACTCGGTAGTGAGTGTTGCTTCCAGGGCAGTTTGGAACTCAGTAGTGAGTGTTGCTTCCAGGGCAGTTTGGAACTTGGTAGTGAGTGTTGCTTCCAGAGGCAGTTTGGAACTCAGTAGTGAGTGTTGCTTCCAGGGCAGTTTGGAACTCTGTAGTGAGTGTTGCTTCCAGGGCCGTTTGGAACTCAGTAGTGAGTGTTGCTTCCAGAGGCAGTTTGGAACTCGGTAGTGAGTGTTGCAACTGAGAACAGACCATTTTTTGTTGTTGTTGCTCCTTGACGTTTCCACTTCACAATAAAAGGCACTTACAGTTGACCAGGGCAGCTCTGACCTGTAGGGGCCATACTACTGCCAATGTTTGTCTATGGAGATTGCACGGCGGTGTGGTTGATTTTTATACACCTGTCAGCAACGGGTGTGGCTGAAATAGCCGAATCCGCTAATCTTGAAGGGCTGTCCACGTACTTTAGTGTATATAGTGTTGTGTTATTGCTACTATTTTTATTGTCATTGTTGATTTCATAATTGTGTGTATCACTTTATTACTATTGGCCATCAGGTGTATGTAGACAGGAGTCCAAGCACTGCCTTGCACTTCTGGTGGAAAGGGAGGGTCACCATGTTGTACTGAGGGTCACCGTGTTGTACTGATGGTCACCATTTTGTGCTGAGGGTCACCATGTTGTACTGAGGGTCACCATGTTATTCTGAGGGTCACCATGTTATTCTGAGGGTCACCATGTTGTACTGAGGGTCACCATGTTGTTCTGAGGGTCACCATGTTATTCTGAGGGTCACCATGTTGTACTGAGGGTCACCATGTTGTACTGAGGGTCACCATGTTGTACTGAGGGTCACCATGTTGTACTGAGGGTCACCATGTTGTTCTGAGGGTCACCATGTTGTACTGAGGGTCACCGTGTTGTACTGATGGTCACCATTTTGTGCTGAGGGTCACCATGTTGTACTGAGGGTCACCATGTTATTCTGAGGGTCACCATGTTGTACTGAGGGTCACCATGTTATTCTGAGGGTCACCATGTTATTCTGAGGGTCACCATGTTGTACTGAGGGTCACCATGTTATTCTGAGGGTCACCATGTTATTCTGAGGGTCACCATGTTGTACTGAGGGTCACCATGTTGTTCTGAGGGTCACCATGTTATTCTGAGGGTCACCATGTTGTACTGAGGGTCACCATGTTGTACTGAGGGTCACCATGTTGTACTGAGGGTCACCATGTTGTACTGAGGGTCACCATGTTGTTCTGAGGGTCACCATGTTATTCTGAGGGTCACCATGTTGTACTGAGGGTCACCATGTTGTACTGAGGGTCACCATGTTGTACTGAGGGTCACCATGTTATTCTGAGGGTCACCATGTTGTACTGAGGGTCACCATGTTGTTCTGAGGGTCACCATGTTATTCTGAGGGTCACCATGTTGTACTGAGGGTCACCATGTTGTACTGAGGGTCACCATGTTGTACTGAGGGTCACCATGTTATTCTGAGGGTCACCATGTTGTACTGAGGGTCACCATGTTGTTCTGAGGGTCACCATGTTATTCTGAGGGTCACCATGTTGTACTGAGGGTCACCATGTTATTCTGAGGGTCACCATGTTGTACTGAGGGTCACCATGTTGTACTGAGGGTCACCATGTTATTCTGAGGGTCACCATGTTATTCTGAGGGTCACCATGTTGTACTGAGGGTCACCATGTTGTACTGAGGGTCACCATGTTGTACTGAGGGTCACCATGTTATTCTGAGGGTCACCATGTTGTACTGAGGGTTACCATGTTGTTCTGAGGGTCACCATGTTATTCTGAGGGTCACCATGTTGTACTGAGGGTCACCATGTTGTACTGAGGGTCACCATGTTGTTCTGAGGGTCACCATGTTGTACTGAGGGTCACCATGTTGTTCTGAGGGTCACCATGTTGTTCTGAGGGTCACCATGTTGTACTGAGGGTCACCATGTTGTACTGAGGGTCACCATGTGTGACGTAGAAATCCGTCACTGGCCGCGGGCAGCATTTGGTTCTTATATATACACATATTCATCACTCCTCCCTGCGCCATTATACCATAAGTTAACAATGTGGGTCGACACACAATTTAACTTCTGTCTTGGTGCATGCATTTCATACTTATCAATGTTGTGGATGAGCGCATTGTTTGTTTGTTCTGTTCCTCTCTCTCCATCTCTGTAGCTTCTGGGTATGCTGGAAAAGGACCCGAGCTAAGGGAATTGGGTTGGCTTTATAGTGCCTGTCCCAAATGGCTCATTAATGCATATGGGCATATTGAAAGATATTGTCAGTAGTGATGTAATGTTGTAAATGTTATGTTGTGATATTGTTTAAAACCGTGTTGCAATGTATATCCTTTAGTATGTTTAGTTCATGGAAAATGTAGGTTTGTATTGTTAATTGATTAATTAATTAGGGTTAATTGTTCTGAGGGGAGGGGCTAGCCCTACAAAAGGAGCCTCTCTCCAGTCTCTAAGGGGGATTTTTGGGATTGAGCTGTGGATGGGGCAGCATTGTTGTTAAGCTGTCCCATAAGGTAGACGTTGATGGCAGTACTGTTGTTTTCTGTTCCGGAATCACTTGTAAATAAACACCTTTGCAAAGAAGAACTTTTGCGGTTCCGCCATCTTTTTATTTTTATAGAGGTTAGGATATCCAGTTTAGCCATCTGGCCTACTCTACGTGACATATGGTGGAAGTTGTGGGATGGTTCCCCAGTAGCTACCTCAGGACAGGGGATTGTCCAGTATGTCCTCCAGATGCGAGACAGGTTGGAACGGTACCGAGAGGAAGCAAGAGCAAACCTTCAGCAAGCCCAGAAGGCCCAGAAGAGAGGCTATGACCAGCACGCTCGCCACAGAGAGTTTGAGCCAGGACAGAAAGTCCTGCTCCTCCTTCCCTCATCTACCAGCAAGCTCCTTGCGCAATGGCAAGGACCGTACCTAATCGGGAGGAAGATGGGCCCAGTGACCTACGAGGTGCTGCACCCGGACAAGGGTAAGAAGAAGCAAACCTACCATGTGAACCTTCTCAAGGCCTGGGAGGAGAAAGAGGAACTCTCCAAAGGAAAGTCCTTTCTGGTCCGCAGAGTAGAAGAGGATGAGTCGGATGGGGTCACAGAGGCATGGAAAGAACGAGCAGAAGTCATACTGGCTCACCTGGAAGAAGACAAGCAAGATGAGCTGAAGCAGCTGTTTGGCAAGTATCCGGCCCTCTTCAGTCAGAGACCAGGAAGAACCAAAGTCCTGGAACACGTCATTCGTTTGAAACCTGGCCAGAACCCTGTCCGCCAGCATCCTTACCGTGTGCCTGAGAGGCTGGTGGTAGCCCTCAAGGAAGAGGTCCACACCATGATAGAGATGGATGTTGTCGAGCCATCTTCAAGTGAATGGAGCAGCCCTATTGTCATTGTCCCAAAGAAGGATGGCTCTTTGCGCGTCTGCATGGACTTCCGTAAGGTGAATGCCATCTCCCAGTTTGATGCCTATCCCATGCCCCGCATTGACGACTTACTGGAGAGAATAGGTAGAGCTCATTACATCACCACATTGGATCTCTGCAAAGGGTACTGGCAGGTGCCCCTGGATGAACAATCCAAGGCCTACACTGCATTCCGGACGCCAATGGGCCTGTTCCAGTTCAAGGTCATGCCGTTTGGCCTTCATGGGGCCCCTGCGACTTTCCAGAGGCTGATGGACAAGGTCCTCCAGGACTGTGACGATTACTGTGCTGCTTACTTGGATGACGTGGTGATCTACAGCCACTCCTGGGAGGAGCACATACAGCATCTTAGCAGCGTCCTGGGGAAGATCCATGAAGCAGGCCTCACGCTTAACCTCCTGAAGTGTGAGTGGGCGAAACAGGAGACAAAGTACCTGGGTTACCAGCTGGGTAAGGGTGAAGTTCGGCCTCAGGTGGAGAAAGTGGAGTCCATCAGGAATAGCCCTCAACCCAGAACCAAGACACAGGTGAAGTCCTTCCTAGGTCTGGCAGGGTGGTACCGGAGATTCATTCCACAGTTTTCGACCATCGCTGTCCCTCTGACCAACCTCACTTCGAAGGGGGCCAGCAACCCTGTGAAGTGGACTGAGGAGTGTGAGGAAGCCTTCATGACACTGAAAAAACGACTGTGCTCATTCCCTGTTCTCCAGACCCCTGATTTTAAGAAGAGATTTCTCGTGCAGGTGGACGCTTCGGCTGTAGGAATTGGAGCTGTACTGGCCCAAGGGGAGCCAAGAGAAGAGCTTCCTGTGCTGTACCTGAGTCGGAAGCTGTTGCCCAGGGAAACCAGGTATTCTACAATCGAAAAGGAGTGCCTGGCTATAAAGTGGGCCCTAGATAGCCTCCGTTACTACCTTCTTGGGAGGGAATTTGACCTGCACACGGACCACAGAGCACTGACCTGGATCCAGACCATGAAGGACCGGAATTCTCGTGTGACCAGGTGGTATCTGGAGCTCCAGCCCTTCAGGTTCTGTGTCCGTCACAAGGCAGGAAAAGAGAACGTTACTGCGGACTACCTATCAAGGCTCCCGAACATGGTCGCTTCAGGAGAGGAGGAAGGTAATGTGACGTAGAAATCCGTCACTGGCCGCGGGCAGCATTTGGTTCTTATATATACACATATTCATCACTCCTCCCTGCGCCATTATACCATAAGTTAACAATGTGGGTCGACACACAATTTAACTTCTGTCTTGGTGCATGCATTTCATACTTATCAATGTTGTGGATGAGCGCATTGTTTGTTTGTTCTGTTCCTCTCTCTCCATCTCTGTAGCTTCTGGGTATGCTGGAAAAGGACCCGAGCTAAGGGAATTGGGTTGGCTTTATAGTGCCTGTCCCAAATGGCTCATTAATGCATATGGGCATATTGAAAGATATTGTCAGTAGTGATGTAATGTTGTAAATGTTATGTTGTGATATTGTTTAAAACCGTGTTGCAATGTATATCCTTTAGTATGTTTAGTTCATGGAAAATGTAGGTTTGTATTGTTAATTGATTAATTAATTAGGGTTAATTGTTCTGAGGGGAGGGGCTAGCCCTACAAAAGGAGCCTCTCTCCAGTCTCTAAGGGGGATTTTTGGGATTGAGCTGTGGATGGGGCAGCATTGTTGTTAAGCTGTCCCATAAGGTAGACGTTGATGGCAGTACTGTTGTTTTCTGTTCCGGAATCACTTGTAAATAAACACCTTTGCAAAGAAGAACTTTTGCGGTTCCGCCATCTTTTTATTTTTATAGAGGTTAGGATATCCAGTTTAGCCATCTGGCCTACTCTACGTGACACCATGTTGTACTGAGGGTCACCATTTTGTACTGAGGGTCACCATGTTGTACTGAGGGTCACCATGTTGTACTGGGGAAAATGGTACTGGTGGAACTTGGTACTGGTGGAACCTTGGTACTGGTGGAACCTGGTACTGGTGGAACCTTGGTACTGGTGGAACCTGGTACTGGTGGAACCTTGGTACTGGAGGAACCTGGTACTGGTGGAACTTGGTACTGGTGGAACCTGGTACTGGTGGAACCTGGTCCTGGTGGAACCTGGTACTGGTGGAACCTGGTACTGGTGGAACCTGGTCCTGGTGGAACCTGGTACTGGTAGGGCTGGTCAGGCAGGCTGTATTCCTCACACACAGCAGAGGCTTGGCAGTAGAGGTCTTCACGGATCCCACTGATCCCGAATACCAAGACCCAATCCGTAACCAGAGTGGGTCCGCATCCAGAATTATAAATAATGTCACGGGTCTGGGTCGGTTATGATCTGATTTTCACAGGTCTGGGTCTGTGTCGGTTATGATATGATTTTCACGGGTCTGGGTCTGTGTCGGTTATGATCTGATTTTCACAGGTCTGGGTCTGGGTCGGTTATGATATGATTTTCACGGGTCTGGGTCGGTTATGATATGATTTTCACAGGTCTGGGTCTGTGTCGGTTATGATATGATTTTCACGGGTCTGGGTCTGTGTCGGTTATGATATGATTTTCACAGGTCTGGGTCTGGGTCGGTTATGATATGATTTTCACAGGTCTGGGTCTGGGTCGGTTATGATATAATTTTCACGGGTCTATGTGTAGTTTTAACTGACTTGTTCGGGAAAGGCCACAAATCCAAACATGACTGCTGCAGTAGAGAGAGTATCACTTTATGATGCTTTTTCACCAGAGTGGAGCATCCAGTTTGTTGTTGTTGTTGGCCAATCAGAAGTCATCAAAGCGGCAACAGGCTAAAGTCATGAAGCCTCTGTGTGGGGAGAAAGCTAGGAGATACACTACACGATCAAAAGTAAGTGGACTGCTGCTCATCGAACATCTCATTCCAAAGTCATGGGCATTAATATAGAGTTGGTCCCTCCTTTGCTGCTATAACAGCCTCCACTCTTCTGGGAAGACTTTCCACTAGATGTTGGAACCTAGCTGTTATAACAGCCTCCACTCTTCTGGGAAGGCTTTCCACTAGATGTTGGAACCTAGCTGTTATAACAGCCTCAACTCTTCTGGGAAGGCTTTCCACTAGATGTTGGAACATAGCTGTTATAACAGCCTCCACTCTTCTGGGAAGGCTTTCCACTAGATGTTGGAACATTGCTGCGGGGACTTGCTTCCATTCAGCAACAAGAACATTAGTGAGGTCGGGCACTGATGTTGGGCGATTAGACCTAGCTTGTAGTCTGCGTTCCAATTCATCCAAAAGGTGTTAGATGGGGTTAAGGTTAGGGCTCTGTGCAGGCCAGTCAAGTTCTTCCACACATCTCAACATGTGTGGACAACACGTGGGCATTGTCATGCTGAAACAGGAAAGGGCCTTCCCCAAACTGTTTACCACAGAATCATCTAGAATGTCATTGTATGCTGTAGCGTTACGATTTCCCTTCACTGGAACTAAGGGGCCCGAACCATGAGAAACAGCCCCAGACCATTATTCCTCCTCCACCAAACTTTACAGTTGGCAGTACACACAAACGCATCCGCCAAACCTGGCATCCGCCAAACCCAGATTCGTCCCTCGGACTGCCAGATGGTGAAGCGTGATTCATCACTCCAGAGAACGACTGGCTAGCTCAGCACACCTAACATGGACATTTCAGTATTGTCAGCTTGCTGTTAGCTAGCTAGCTAGCGTCACTAAATTGCTGTGAACCAACTAACCAAATTATACACATTCATCATCGCTACTGACACACAAACAGAGTACGTGAGTATCGACAATGACATTTTTAGAGATGGAGTGTTTCTCCAGACAAAGGTGGAATAGATGGAGATACTCTTATTTCCTTTGACTAGTTTACATTAGTTGACTAGTTTACGTTAGTTGACTAGTTTACGTTAGTTGACTAGTTTACATTAGTTGACTAGCTTACGTTAGTTGACTAGTTTACGTTAGTTGACTAGTTTACGTTAGTTGACTAGTTTACGTTAGTTGACTAGTTTACATTAGTTGACTAGTTTACATTAAATCAAATCAAATCAAATTTTATTTGTCACATACACATGGTTAGCAGATGTTAATGCGAGTGTAGCGAAATGCTTGTGCTTCTAGTTCCGACCATGCAGTAATAACCAACAAGTAATCTAACTAACAATTCCAAAAAACTAATGTCTTATACACAGTGTAAGGGGATAAGGAATATGTACATAAGGATATATGAATGAGTGATGGTACAAAGCAGCATAGGCAAGATACAGTAGATGATATCGAGTACAGTATATACATATGAGATGAGTATGTAAACAAAGTGGCATAGTTAAAGTGGCTAGTGATACATGTATTACATAAGGATGCAGTCGATGATATAGAGTACAGTATATACATATGCATATGAGATGAATAATGTAGGGTAAGTAACATTATATAAGGTAGCATTGTTTAAAGTGGCTAGTGATATATTTACATAATTTCCCATCAATTCCCATTATTAAAGTGGCTGGAGTTGAGTCAGTGTCATTGACAGTGTGTTGGCAGCAGCCACTCAATGTTAGTGGTGGCTGTTTAACAGTCTGATGGCCTTGAGATAGAAGCTGTTTTTCAGTCTCTCGGTCCCAGCTTTGATGCACCTGTACTGACCTCGCCTTCTGGATGACAGCGGGGTGAACAGGCAGTGGCTCGGGTGGTTGATGTCCTTGATGATCTTTATGGCCTTCCTGTAGCATCGGGTGGTGTAGGTGTCCTGGAGGGCAGGTAGTTTGCCCCCGGTGATGCGTTGTGCAGACCTCACTACCCTCTGGATAGCCTTACGGTTGAGGGCGGTGCAGTTGCCATACCAGGCGGTGATACACCCCGCCAGGATGCTCTCGATTGTGCATCTGTAGAAGTTTGTGAGTGCTTTTGGTGACAAGCCGAATTTCTTCAGCCTCCTGAGGTTGAAGAGGCGCTGCTGCGCCTTCTTCACGATGCTGTCTGTGTGAGTGGACCAATTCAGTTTGTCTGTGATGTGTATGCCGAGGAACTTAAAACTTGCTACCCTCTCCACTACTGTTCCATCGATGTGGATAGGGGGGTGTTCCCTCTGCTGTTTCCTGAAGTCCACAATCATCTCCTTAGTTTTGTTGACGTTGAGTGTGAGGTTATTTTCCTGACACCACACTCCGAGGGCCCTCACCTCCTCCCTGTAGGCCGTCTCGTCGTTGTTGGTAATCAAGCCTACCACTGTTGTGTCGTCCGCAAACTTCATGATTGAGTTGGAGGCGTGCGTGGCCACGCAGTCGTGGGTAAACAGGGAGTACAGGAGAGGGCTCAGAACGCACCCTTGTGGGGCCCCAGTGTTGAGGATCAGAGGGGTGGAGATGTTGTTGCCTACCCTCACCACCTGGGGGCGGCCCGTCAGGAAGTCCAGTACCCAGTTGCACAGGGCGGGGTCGAGACCCAGGGTCTCGAGCTTGATGACGAGCTTGGAGGGTACTATGGTGTTGAATGCCGAGCTGTAGTCGATGAACAGCATTCTCACATAGGTATTCCTCTTGTCCAGATGGGTTAGGGCAGTGTGCAGTGTGGTTGAGATTGCATCGTCTGTGGACCTATTTGGGCGGTAAGCAAATTGGAGTGGGTCTAGGGTGTCAGGTAGGGTGGAGGTGATATGGTCCTTGACTAGTCTCTCAAAGCACTTCATGATTAGTTGACTAGCTTACGTTAGTTGACTAGTTTACATTAGTTGACTAGCTTACGTTAGTTGACTAGTTTACGTTAGTTGACTAGTTTACATTAGTTGACTAGCTTACGTTAGTTGACTAGTTTACGTTAGTTGACTAGTTTACGTTAGTTGACTAGTTTATGTTAGTTGACTAGTTTACGTTAGTTGACTAGTTTACATTAGTTGACTAGTTTATGTTAGTTGACTAGTTTATATTAGTTGACTAGCTTACGTCAGTCAGAGACAGAATGATCAAACAAACATGTTAACTCTGCTGAAGGTAGCTACCAGTCTAGCAGTGACTGGCATGGCATCGGGCCAAATTGATTGACAGTGTTGGCTAGCTGTACGATTTAGTTAATGGCTTTTGGAGTTCAGGAAGGAGATAAAAGTACGAGTTGGTCCCATGACACCCCTGTTTCATTATTGTCACAGCAGGGCTCCTCTCTATTCCTGAAGACACACACACACACACACACACACACACACACACAGGGTGACACACACACACACACACACACACAGGGTGACACACACACAGGATGACACATACACACACATTACTATTGACACACTCATTACCATACAGATGAAGAATGTCATCTGATATTAATTAATTAAATGATAATTATATTAATAATAAATATGACTGTATTTAGATGTAATCATCAAGGTTGTGGCTCTTAGAGACAGATAGGGAGGCTCCTGCTCCTTGTTATTCAGCTCCAGAGATACGTCCCAATTGACACCCTATTCCCTATGGGCCCTGGTCTAAAGTAGTGCACTACATAGGGAATAGAGTTCTATAGGGTTCTGGTCTAAAGTAGTGCACTACATCGGGAATAGGGCCCTGGTCTAAAGTAGTGCACTACATAGGGAATAGAGTTCTATAGGGTTCTGGTCTAAAGTAGTGCACTACATCGGGAATAGGGCCCTGGTCTAAAGTAGTGCACTACATCGGGAATAGGGTCCTGGTCTAAAGTAGTGCACTACATAGGGAATAGAGTTCTATAGGGCTCTGGTCTAAAGTAGTGCACTACATCGGGAATAGGGTGCCATAGGGCTCTGGTCTAAAGTAGTGCACTATATAGGGAATAGGGTTACATTTGGGATGCAGAATAGAGATTGCTGTGGGACTTTGAGTTGACAGGCCGGCTCACATCAAGGCCAGGAAGGAGATAGATAATGCTGTTTAAAGAAGTAAGTGTGTGTGTGTGTGTGTGTATACGTGTGCTCGTGGGTTTGTGCGTGCGTGTGTGTGTGTACTCGTGGATGTGTGTGCGTGTGCATGTGTGTGTGTGTGCACGTGTGTGTGTTTGTATGCTCATGGGTGTGTGTGTGTGTGTGTGTTCACGTGTGTAGGGGGAATCAGCCAACACTTATCAACATGCTAGGCGCCTCGTTGAATTTACTCAACGTTGCTTGTAGCTCCACATTCACAGAGGCAGGGAAACAACAGCACAGCTATCAGCTATCACACTCTCTAGTACTCAGCGTCTGTCTGCACACTAGTCCCTTGTACCTGTATACCAGTGGAGGACCACCCTCCTCAGTAAATTTTAAAAATAATTAAATATTGAAAAAGTTATCCTTTTTAGATAAAACTATACTAAATACATTCACGTCACCAAATCATTGGTTATTAAACACTGTCAACAGCACTCTGTAGGGTAGCACCATGGTGTAGCCTGGATGACAGCTAGCTTCCGTCCTCCTCTGGGTACATTGACTTCAATACAAAATCTAGGAGGCTCATGGTTCTCACCCCCTTCCATAGACTTACACAGTAATTATGACAACTTCCAGAGGACGTCCTCCAACCTATCAGAGCTCTTGCACCATGAACTGACATGTTGTCCACCCAATGAAAGGATCAGAGAATGAATCTAGAGAATAAGCTACAGCTAGCTGGCAGTGCAGTGTATAAAATGTGGTGGATAGAGAAAAGAGAGAGACAGACAATAGTTTTAATAACAGTTTTGAAGGAGGAACGAGAGAGAGAGAGAGAGAGAGAGAGAGAGAGAGAGAGAGAGAGAGAAAAGGTTTTGTAGTCTATTATATGAATAAAATATATATATAAAATATAAATGAGTAAATTATTATTATTAAAGTGACCAGTGTTCCATTATTAAAGTGACCAGTGTTCCATTATTAAAGTGACCAGTGTTCCATTATTAAAGTGACTAGTGTTCCATTATTAAAGTGACCAGTGTTCCATTATTAAAGTGACCAGTGTTCCATTATTAAAGTGACCAGTGTTCCATTATTAAAGTGACCAGTATTCCATTATTAAAGTGACCAGTGTTCCATTATTAAAGTGACCAGTGTTCCATTATTAAAGTGACTAGTGTTCCATTATTATAGTGACCAGTGTTCCATTATTAAAGTGACCAGTGTTCCATTATTAAAGTGACTAGTGTTCCATTATTAAAGTGACCAGTGTTCCATTATTAAAGTGACTAGTGTTCCATTATTAAAGTGACCAGTGTTCCTTATTAAAGTGACTAGTGTTCCATTATTAAAGTGACCAGTGTTCCATTATTAAAGTGACCAGTGTTCCATTATTAAAGTGACCAGTGTTCCATTATTAAAGTGACCAGTGTTCCATTATTAAAGTGACTAGTGTTCCTTATTAAAGTGACTAGTGTTCCATTATTAAAGTGACCAGTGTTCCATTATTAAAGTGACCAGTGTTCCATTATTAAAGTGACCAGTGTTCCATTATTAAAGTGACCAGTGTTCCATTATTAAAGTGACCAGTGTTCCTTATTAAAGTGACCAGTGTTCCATTATTAAAGTGACTAGTGTTCCTTATTAAAGTGACCAGTGTTCCATTATTAAAGTGACCAGTGTTCCATTATTAAAGTGACCAGTGTTCCTTATTAAAGTGACCAGTGTTCCATTATTAAAGTGACTAGTGTTCCTTATTAAAGTGACCAGTGTTCCATTATTAAAGTGACCAGTGTTCCTTATTAAAGTGACCAGTGTTCCATTATTAAAGTGACTAGTGTTCCTTATTAAAGTGACCAGTGTTCCATTATTAAAGTGACCAGTGTTCCATTATTAAAGTGACCAGTGTTCCATTATTAAAGTGACTAGTGTTCCATTATTATAGTGACCAGTGTTCCATTATTAAAGTGACCAGTGTTCCATTATTAAAGTGACTAGTGTTCCATTATTAAAGTGACCAGTGTTCCATTATTAAAGTGACTAGTGTTCCTTATTAAAGTGACTAGTGTTCCATTATTAAAGTGACCAGTGTTCCTTGTTAAAGTGACTAGTGTTCCATTATTAAAGTGACCAGTGTTCCATTATTAAAGTGACCAGTGTTCCATTATTAAAGTGACCAGTGTTCCATTATTAAAGTGACCAGTGTTCCATTATTAAAGTGACTAGTGTTCCTTATTAAAGTGACTAGTGTTCCATTATTAAAGTGACCAGTGTTCCATTATTAAAGTGACCAGTGTTCCATTATTAAAGTGACCAGTGTTCCATTATTAAAGTGACCAGTGTTCCTTATTAAAGTGACCAGTGTTCCATTATTAAAGTGACTAGTGTTCCTTATTAAAGTGACCAGTGTTCCATTATTAAAGTGACCAGTGTTCCATTATTAAAGTGACCAGTGTTCCTTATTAAAGTGACCAGTGTTCCATTATTAAAGTGACTAGTGTTCCTTATTAAAGTGACCAGTGTTCCATTATTAAAGTGACCAGTGTTCCTTATTAAAGTGACCAGTGTTCCATTATTAAAGTGACTAGTGTTCCTTATTAAAGTGACCAGTGTTCCATTATTAAAGTGACCAGTGTTCCATTATTAAAGTGACCAGTGTTCCATTATTAAAGTGACCAGTGTTCCTTATTAAAGTGACCAGTGTTCCATTATTAAAGTGACCAGTGTTCCATTATTAAAGTGACCAGTGTTCCATTATTAAAGTGACTAGTGTTCCTTATTAAAGTGACTAGTGTTCCTTATTAAAGTGACCAGTGTTCCATTATTAAAGTGACCAGTGTTCCATTATTAAAGTGACCAGTGTTCCATTATTAAAGTGACCAGTGTTCCATTATTAAAGTGACTAGTGTCCCTTATTAAAGTGACCAGTGTTCCATTATTAAAGTGACTAGTGTTCCATTATTAAAGTGACTAGTGTTCCATTATTAAAGTGACCAGTGATTCGATGTCTATGTATATGGGGCAGCAGCCTCTAAGGTGCAGGGTTACGTAGTGATGACTGTTTAACAGTCTGATGGCCTTGAGATAGAAGCTGTTTTCAGACTCTCTGTCCCAGCTTTGACCTTCTGGACGATAGCGGGGTGAACAGGCCGTGGCCCATGTGATTGATGTCCTTCCTGTGGCATCGGGTGCTGTAGGTGTCCTGGAGGGCAGGCAGTTTGCCCCCGGTGATCCATTGGGCAGAACGCACCACCCTCTGGAGAGCACTGCGGTTGCGGGTGGTGCAGTTGCCGTACCAGGTGGTGATACAGCCCGACACAATTGTGCATCTGTAAAAGTTTAAGGTGTCAAGCCAAATTTCCTCAGCCTCCTGAGGTGCTGTTGCACCTTCTTCCCCACACTGTCTGTGTGAGTGGACCATTTCAGTTTGTCCGTGATGTGTACACCGAGGAACTTGAAGCTTTCCACCTTCTCCACTACTGTCCTGTCGATGTGGATAGGGGGGCTGCTCCCTCTGCTGTTTCCTGAAGTCCACGATCAGCTCCTTGGTCTTACTGACATTGAGGGAGAGGCTGTTGTCTTGGCACCACACTGCCAGGTCTCTGACCTCCTCCCTATAGGCTGTCTCATCGTTGTCGGTGATCAAGCCTACCACCGTCATGTCGTCGGCAAACTTGATGATGGTGTTTGAGCTTTTGGGTGAACAGGGAGTAAAAGGAGGGGACTGTCGCCTACCACCTGGGGGCGGCCCGTCAGGAAGTCCAGGATCCAGTTGCAGAGGGAGGTGTTTAGTCCCAGGGTCCTTAGCTTAGTGATCGTATGTTTGTTTATTCCATGTTCGTGTAACTCAGTGTGTTGGGTCTCAACTAGTCTACCTGGTCTACCTAGTCTACCTGGTCTACCTGGTCACGATCGTCGTAGTGAGGAGACGATCGTCGTAGTGAGGAGACCAAAGCGCAGCGTGTTGTGAATACTTTTAATGTAAGACGAAAGAACACTAAGTACACTAAACAAACAAACAAAATGACAAAATGAATGTGACCGCTATCAACACTGAGTGCAAACATGCAACATCACATCGACAATCACCCACGAATTACCCAAGGAATATGGCTGCCTAAATATGGTTCCCAATCAGAGACAACGATAAACAGCTGCATCTAATTGAGAACCAATCTAGGCAACCATAGATATACAAAAACCCTAGACAGGACAAAAACACAACAAACCACACCTCGTCACGCCCTGACCTAACCAAAAGAATAAAGAAAACAAAGATAACTAAGGTCAGGGTGTGACACTGGCGTACCTGGTTACATAAAAACATGTAAAAAGCTCCCTCCAAATGGCCATATTAGAGACACATATTCCCCTCAGATTACACAGACCCACAAAGAATTCCCCCCGCCCTCAATTTTTGGGGGATAAACTCTCATGTCTATTGGGTGAAATACCACTGTGACATCACAGCAGCAAGATTTGTGACCTGTTGCCACAAGAAAAGGGCAACCAGTGAAGAACAAACAAACGTCGTCTGGGTTTGGTCGGTGTAGGCCATCATTGTAAATAAAAATTTGTTCTTAACTGACTTGCCTGGTTAAATAAAGTTGAAATGAAATTAAAAAATGTAACATATGTTTCCCATGCCAATAAAGCCCTTAGAGCGTTGGGTCAGTAGCCAGAAGGTTGCTGGATCGAATCCCCAACTGACAAGGTAAAAATCTGTCGTTCTGCCCCCCGAGCAAGGCACTTAACTCACTGTTTCACCGGGCGCCGAAGACGTGGATATCGATTGGGGCAGCCCTCCCCGCACCTCTCTGATTCAGAGGGGTTGGGTTCAATGTGGAAGACACACCTCTCTGATTCAGAGGGGTTGGGTTAAATGGTGAAGACACACCTCTCTGATTCAGAGGGGTTGGGTTCAATGGGGAAGACACACCTCTCTGATTCAGAGGGGTTGGGTTAAATGGGGAAGACACACCTCTCTGATTCAGAGGGGTTGGGTTCAATGTGGAAGACACACCTCTCTGATTCAGAGGGGTTGGGTTAAATGGGGAAGACACACCTCTCTGATTCAGAGGGGTTGGGTTAAATGGGGAAGACACACCTCTCTGATTCAGAGGGGTTGGGTTAAATGGGGAAGACACACCTCTCTGATTCAGAGGGGTTGGGTTAAATGGGGAAGACACACCTCTCTGATTCAGAGGGGTTGGGTTAAATGGGGAAGACACACCTCTCTGATTCAGAGGGGTTGGGTTAAATGGGGAAGACACACCTCTCTGATTGAGAGGGGTTGGGTTAAATGGGGAAGACACATTTCAGTTGAATACATTCAATTGGACAACTGGCTAGGCATCCTGTTATCCCTTTCCTTTCCCTTAAATTGAGGAGGAGAGGAGAGGAGAGGAGAGGATTACCTTCCAGAGGAGATTCAAACTCTATCCCTCTGTGGTTCTACCCTCCCCCCTCCACTCCTAGCTGACTAGTGACTAAATTCATGGTTGAGTACTGGGTGGTAGCTGGCTAGTGACAGTGACTAAGTTCAGAGTTGAGTACCGGGTGGTAGCTGGCTAGTGACAGTGACTAAGTTCAGGGTAGGGTACCGGGTGGTAGCTGGCTAGTGACAGTGACTAACTTCAGGGTAGAGTACCGGGTGGTAGCCGGCTAGTGACAGTGACTAACTTCAGGGTAGAGTACCGGGTGGTAGCCGGCTAGTGACAGTGACTAACTTCAGGGTAGAGTACCGGGTGGTAGCTGGCTAGTGACAGTGACTAACTTCAGGGTAGAGTACCGGGTGGTAGCCGGCTAGTGACAGTGACTAACTTCAGGGTAGAGTACCGGGTGGTAGCCGGCTAGTGACAGTGACTAACTTCAGGGTAGAGTACCGGGTGGTAGCCGGCTAGTGACAGTGACTAAGGTTCAGGGTAGGGTACCGGGTGGTAGCTGGCTAGTGACAGTGACTAAGGTTCAGGGTAGAGTACCGGGTGGGAGCTGGCTAGTGACAGTGACTAACTTCAGGGTAGGAGCTGGCTAGTGACAGTGACTAAGGTTCAGGGTAGAGTACCGGGTGGTAGCTGGCTAGTGACAGTGACTAAGGTTCAGGGTAGAGTACCGGGTGGGAGCTGGCTAGTGACAGTGACTAACTTCAGGGTAGGAGCTGGCTAGTGACAGTGACTAAGGTTCAGGGTAGAGTACCGGGTGGTAGCTGGCTAGTGACAGTGACTAAGGTTCAGGGTAGAGTACCGGGTGGGAGCTGGCTAGTGACAGTGACTAACTTCAGGGTAGAGTACCGGGTGGTAGCCGGCTAGTGACAGGACAGGAGAGGAGAGGAGAGGAGAGGAGAGGAGAGGAGAGGAGAGGAGAGGAGAGGAGAGGAGAGGAGAGGAGAGGAGAGGAGAGGAGAGGAGGTGGGATCCATTCCTATGCTGTTTGGTTTACTGTTTATCTTTCACACCCAGTGGCAATCTATGGTTCCCGCCCCTCTCCCCAGCCCTGCCCAGCCCCAAGCAGATGGGTCTTTCAGGGGGAGGAGAATCTCATTCAGCTAGGTCTGGAGGATTCTGGATGATTTCCCAACAGCAAAGGCACTCTATCCACCCCCCACTCGTTATTGGTATTCCCCCTACCCTATACCCTATACCCCTCACCCCTCACCCCTCCATCCCATGCTAGCATTACCTTCCAGAGGAGATTCAAACTCTATCCCTCTGTGGTTCTACCCTCCCCCCTCCACTCCTAGCTGACTAGTGACTAAATTCATGGTTGAGTACTGGGTGGTAGCTGGCTAGTGACAGTGACTAAGTTCAGAGTTGAGTACCGGGTGGTAGCTGGCTAGTGACAGTGACTAAGTTCAGGGTAGGGTACCGGGTGGTAGCTGGCTAGTGACAGTGACTAACTTCAGGGTAGAGTACCGGGTGGTAGCCGGCTAGTGACAGTGACTAACTTCAGGGTAGAGTACCGGGTGGTAGCCGGCTAGTGACAGTGACTAAGGTTCAGGGTAGGGTACCGGGTGGTAGCTGGCTAGTGACAGTGACTAAGGTTCAGGGTAGAGTACCGGGTGGGAGCTGGCTAGTGACAGTGACTAACTTCAGGGTAGGAGCTGGCTAGTGACAGTGACTAAGGTTCAGGGTAGAGTACCGGGTGGTAGCTGGCTAGTGACAGTGACTAAGGTTCAGGGTAGAGTACCGGGTGGGAGCTGGCTAGTGACAGTGACTAACTTCAGGGTAGGAGCTGGCTAGTGACAGTGACTAAGGTTCAGGGTAGAGTACCGGGTGGTAGCTGGCTAGTGACAGTGACTAAGGTTCAGGGTAGAGTACCGGGTGGGAGCTGGCTAGTGACAGTGACTAACTTCAGGGTAGAGTACCGGGTGGTAGCCGGCTAGTGACAGGACAGGAGAGGAGAGGAGAGGAGAGGAGAGGAGAGGAGAGGAGAGGAGAGGAGAGGAGAGGAGAGGAGAGGAGAGGAGAGGAGAGGAGAGGAGAGGAGAGGAGGTGGGATCCATTCCTATGCTGTTTGGTTTACTGTTTATCTTTCACACCCAGTGGCAATCTATGGTTCCCGCCCCTCTCCCCAGCCCTGCCCAGCCCCAAGCAGATGGGTCTTTCAGGGGGAGGAGAATCTCATTCAGCTAGGTCTGGAGGATTCTGGATGATTTCCCAACAGCAAAGGCACTCTATCCACCCCCCACTCGTTATTGGTATTCCCCCTACCCTATACCCTATACCCCTCACCCCTCACCCCTCCATCCCATGCTAGCATTACCTTCCAGAGGAGATTCAAACTCTATCCCTCTGTGGTTCTACCCTCCCCCCTCCACTCCTAGCTGACTAGTGACTAAATTCATGGTTGAGTACTGGGTGGTAGCTGGCTAGTGACAGTGACTAAGTTCAGAGTTGAGTACCGGGTGGTAGCTGGCTAGTGACAGTGACTAAGTTCAGGGTAGGGTACCGGGTGGTAGCTGGCTAGTGACAGTGACTAACTTCAGGGTAGAGTACCGGGTGGTAGCCGGCTAGTGACAGTGACTAACTTCAGGGTAGAGTACCGGGTGGTAGCCGGCTAGTGACAGTGACTAACTTCAGGGTAGAGTACCGGGTGGTAGCTGGCTAGTGACAGTGACTAACTTCAGGGTAGAGTACCGGGTGGTAGCCGGCTAGTGACAGTGACTAACTTCAGGGTAGGAGCTGGCTAGTGACAGTGACTAAGGTTCAGGGTAGAGTACCGGGTGGTAGCTGGCTAGTGACAGTGACTAAGGTTCAGGGTAGAGTACCGGGTGGGAGCTGGCTAGTGACAGTGACTAACTTCAGGGTAGGAGCTGGCTAGTGACAGTGACTAAGGTTCAGGGTAGAGTACCGGGTGGTAGCTGGCTAGTGACAGTGACTAACTTCAGGGTAGAGTACCGGGTGGTAGCTGGCTAGTGACAGTGACTAACTTCAGGGTAGAGTACCGGGTGGTAGCCGGCTAGTGACAGTGACTAACTTCAGGGTAGAGTACCGGGTGGTAGCCGGCTAGTGACAGTGACTAACTTCAGGGTAGAGTACCGGGTGGTAGCCGGCTAGTGACAGTGACTAAGGTTCAGGGTAGGGTACCGGGTGGTAGCTGGCTAGTGACAGTGACTAAGGTTCAGGGTAGAGTACCGGGTGGGAGCTGGCTAGTGACAGTGACTAACTTCAGGGTAGGAGCTGGCTAGTGACAGTGACTAAGGTTCAGGGTAGAGTACCGGGTGGTAGCTGGCTAGTGACAGTGACTAAGGTTCAGGGTAGAGTACCGGGTGGGAGCTGGCTAGTGACAGTGACTAACTTCAGGGTAGGAGCTGGCTAGTGACAGTGACTAAGGTTCAGGGTAGAGTACCGGGTGGTAGCTGGCTAGTGACAGTGACTAAGGTTCAGGGTAGAGTACCGGGTGGGAGCTGGCTAGTGACAGTGACTAACTTCAGGGTAGAGTACCGGGTGGTAGCCGGCTAGTGACAGGACAGGAGAGGAGAGGAGAGGAGAGGAGAGGAGAGGAGAGGAGAGGAGAGGAGAGGAGAGGAGAGGAGAGGAGAGGAGAGGAGAGGAGAGGAGAGGAGGTGGGATCCATTCCTATGCTGTTTGGTTTACTGTTTATCTTTCACACCCAGTGGCAATCTATGGTTCCCGCCCCTCTCCCCAGCCCTGCCCAGCCCCAAGCAGATGGGTCTTTCAGGGGGAGGAGAATCTCATTCAGCTAGGTCTGGAGGATTCTGGATGATTTCCCAACAGCAAAGGCACTCTATCCACCCCCCACTCGTTATTGGTATTCCCCCTACCCTATACCCTATACCCCTCACCCCTCACCCCTCCATCCCATGCTAGCATTACCTTCCAGAGGAGATTCAAACTCTATCCCTCTGTGGTTCTACCCTCCCCCCTCCACTCCTAGCTGACTAGTGACTAAATTCATGGTTGAGTACTGGGTGGTAGCTGGCTAGTGACAGTGACTAAGTTCAGAGTTGAGTACCGGGTGGTAGCTGGCTAGTGACAGTGACTAAGTTCAGGGTAGGGTACCGGGTGGTAGCTGGCTAGTGACAGTGACTAACTTCAGGGTAGAGTACCGGGTGGTAGCCGGCTAGTGACAGTGACTAACTTCAGGGTAGAGTACCGGGTGGTAGCCGGCTAGTGACAGTGACTAACTTCAGGGTAGAGTACCGGGTGGGAGCTGGCTAGTGACAGTGACTAACTTCAGGGTAGGAGCTGGCTAGTGACAGTGACTAAGGTTCAGGGTAGAGTACCGGGTGGTAGCTGGCTAGTGACAGTGACTAAGGTTCAGGGTAGAGTACCGGGTGGGAGCTGGCTAGTGACAGTGACTAACTTCAGGGTAGAGTACCGGGTGGTAGCCGGCTAGTGACAGGACAGGAGAGGAGAGGAGAGGAGAGGAGAGGAGAGGAGAGGAGAGGAGAGGAGAGGAGAGGAGAGGAGAGGAGAGGAGAGGAGAGGAGGTGGGATCCATTCCTATGCTGTTTGGTTTACTGTTTATCTTTCACACCCAGTGGCAATCTATGGTTCCCGCCCCTCTCCCCAGCCCTGCCCAGCCCCAAGCAGATGGGTCTTTCAGGGGGAGGAGAATCTCATTCAGCTAGGTCTGGAGGATTCTGGATGATTTCCCAACAGCAAAGGCACTCTATCCACCCCCCACTCGTTATTGGTATTCCCCCTACCCTATACCCTATACCCCTCACCCCTCACCCCTCCATCCCATGCTAGCATTACCTTCCAGAGGAGATTCAAACTCTATCCCTCTGTGGTTCTACCCTCCCCCCTCCACTCCTAGCTGACTAGTGACTAAATTCATGGTTGAGTACTGGGTGGTAGCTGGCTAGTGACAGTGACTAAGTTCAGAGTTGAGTACCGGGTGGTAGCTGGCTAGTGACAGTGACTAAGTTCAGGGTAGGGTACCGGGTGGTAGCTGGCTAGTGACAGTGACTAACTTCAGGGTAGAGTACCGGGTGGTAGCCGGCTAGTGACAGTGACTAACTTCAGGGTAGAGTACCGGGTGGTAGCCGGCTAGTGACAGTGACTAACTTCAGGGTAGAGTACCGGGTGGTAGCTGGCTAGTGACAGTGACTAACTTCAGGGTAGAGTACCGGGTGGTAGCCGGCTAGTGACAGTGACTAACTTCAGGGTAGAGTACCGGGTGGTAGCCGGCTAGTGACAGTGACTAAGGTTCAGGGTAGGGTACCGGGTGGTAGCTGGCTAGTGACAGTGACTAAGGTTCAGGGTAGAGTACCGGGTGGGAGCTGGCTAGTGACAGTGACTAACTTCAGGGTAGGAGCTGGCTAGTGACAGTGACTAAGGTTCAGGGTAGAGTACCGGGTGGTAGCTGGCTAGTGACAGTGACTAAGGTTCAGGGTAGAGTACCGGGTGGGAGCTGGCTAGTGACAGTGACTAACTTCAGGGTAGGAGCTGGCTAGTGACAGTGACTAAGGTTCAGGGTAGAGTACCGGGTGGTAGCTGGCTAGTGACAGTGACTAAGGTTCAGGGTAGAGTACCGGGTGGGAGCTGGCTAGTGACAGTGACTAACTTCAGGGTAGAGTACCGGGTGGTAGCCGGCTAGTGACAGTGACTAACTTCAGGGTAGAGTACCGGGTGGTAGCCGGCTAGTGACAGTGACTAAGGTTCAGGGTAGAGTACCGGGTGGTAGCTGGCTAGTGACAGTGACTAAGTTCAGGGCAGGGAAGTTGGAAATGGAATGTGGCATCATCACATTCTCCTCCGAAAGCTGATCAGACATTTTAGTCCCATCTCATCATGTTCACCAACTAACTAGGCACCATTTCATGTCACTTAATTTAACTCAAAACTAAAAATGGAACCAGGACACAAAAACACAATACATACAAACATTTAATAACAGATGAACTAGAGTTTCAAGACGGGAAACATAAAGTTTTGAGGAATTTATGGCAGAAGAGTAAAGCACTTATAACATATCCCTAGAAGCCTTTCAGCCTTTCTCACAGCCTTTCTCACAGCCTTTCTCACAGCCTTTCTCACAGCCTTTCTCACAGCCTTTCTCACAGCCTTTCTCACAGCCTTTCTCACAGCCTTTCTCACAGCCTTTCTCACAGCCTTTTTCACAGCCTTTCTCACAGCCTTTCTCACAGCCTTTCTCACAGCCTTTCTCACAGCCTTTCTCACAGCCTTTTAGGGCTTTTAGGGCTATAGGAAGAGATGATTAGGCTGGCTGGTGAGAACAGGCTGATCATCCATACTGATAAACATTAGGCTGGTGAGAACAGGCTGATCATCCATACTGATTAACACTAGGCTGGTGAGAACAGGCTGGCTGGTGAGAACAGGCTAATCATCCATACTGATAAACACTAGGCTGGTGAGAACAGGCTGGCTGGGGAGGACAGGCTGACTGGTGAGGACAGGCTGACTGGTGAGGACAGGCTGACTAGTGAGAACAGGCTGACTGGTGAGGACAGGCTGGCTGGTGAGAACAGGCTGGCTGGTGAGGACAGGCTGATCATCCATACTGATAAACACTAGGCTGGTGAGAACAGGCTGATCATCCATACTGATAAACACTAGGCTGGTGAGAACAGGCTGGCTGGGGAGGACAGGCTGGTCATCCATACTGATAAACACTAGGCTGGTGAGAACAGGTTGGATGGGGAGGACAGGCTGACTGGTGAGAACAGGCTGACTGGGGAGGACAGGCTGACTGGTGAGAACAGGCTGGCTGGTGAGGACAGGCTGGCTGGTGAGGACAGGCTGGCTGGTGAGAACAGGCTGGCTGGTGAGGACAGGCTGGCTGGTGAGGACAGGCTGATCATTCATACTGATAAACACTAGTCTGGTGAGAACAGGCTGGCTGGTGAGAACAGGCTGGCTGGTGAGAACAGGCTGATCATCCATACTGATTAACACTAGTCTGGTGAGAACAGGCTGATCATCCATACTGATAAACATTAGTCTGGGAGGACAGGCTGATCATCCATACTGATTAACACTAGGCTGGTGAGAACAGGCTGGCTGGTGAGAACAGGCTGGCTGGTGAGAACAGGCTGGCTGGTGAGGACAGGCTGATCATCCATACTGATAAACACTAGGCTGGTGAGAACAGGCTGATCATCCATACTGATAAACACTAGGCTGGTGAGAACAGGCTGATCATCCATACTGATAAACATTAGGCTGGTGAGGACAGGCTGGTCATCCATACTGATTAACACTAGGCTGGTGAGAACAGGCTGATCCTCCATACTGATTAACACTAGGCTGGTGAGAACAGGCTGGCTGGGGAAGACAGGCTGATCATCCATACTGATAAACACTAGGCTGGTGAGAACAGGCTGGCTGGTGAGGACAGGCTGGCTGGTGAGAACAGGCTGATCATCCATACTGATAAACATTAGTCTGGGAAGACAGGCTGATCATCCATACTGATAAACACTAGGCTGGTGAGAACAGGCTGGCTGGTGAGAACAGGCTGGCTGGGGAGGACAGGCTGGCTGGGGAGGACAGGCTGATCATCCATACTGATAAACACTAGGCTGGTGAGAACAGGCTGATCATCCATACTGATAAACACTAGGCTGATGAGAACAGGCTGATCATCCATACTGATAAACACTAGGCTGGTGAGAACAGGCTGATCCTCCATACTGATAAACACTAGGCTGGTGAGAACAGGCTGGCTGGTGAGAACAGGCTGGCTGGGGAGGACAGGCTGGCTGGCGAGAACAGGCTGGCTGGGGAGGACAGGCTGGCTGGTGAGAACAGGCTGGCTGGGGAGGACAGGCTGGTCATCCATACTGATAAACACTAGGCTGGTGAGAACAGGCTGATCATCCATACTGATAAACACTAGGCTGGTGAGAACAGGCTGATCATCCATACTGATAAACACTAGGCTGGTGAGAACAGGCTGGCTGGGGAGGACAGGCTGATCATCCATACTGATAAACATTAGGCTGGTGAGAACAGGCTGATCATCCATACTGATAAACACTAGGCTGGGAGGACAGGCTGGTCATCCATACTGATTAACACTAGGCTGGTGAGGACAGGCTGGCTGGTGAGGACAGGCTGGCTGGTGAGAACAGGCTGGCTGGTGAGGACAGGCTGGCTGGTGAGAACAGGCTGATCATCCATACTGATAAACATTAGGCTGGTGAGGATAGGCTGGCTGGTGAGGACAGGCTGGCTGGTGAGAACAGGCTGACTGGTGAGGACAGGCTGGCTGGTGAGAACAGGCTGGCTGGTGAGGACAGGCTGGCTGGTGAGGACAGGCTGGCTGGTGAGAACAGGCTGATCATCCATACTGATAAACACTAGGCTGGTGAGAACAGGCTGGCTGGTGAGGACAGGCTGGCTGGTGAGAACAGGCTGGCTGGTGAGGACAGGCTGATCATCCATACTGATAAACACTAGGCTGGTGAGAACAGGCTGATCATCCATACTGATAAACATTAGGCTGGTGAGGACAGGCTGGTCATCCATACTGATTAACACTAGGCTGGTGAGAACAGGCTGGCTGGGGAAGACAGGCTGATCATCCATACTGATAAACACTAGGCTGGTGAGAACAGGCTGGCTGGTGATGACAGGCTGGCTGGTGAGGACAGGCTGGCTGGTGAGGACAGGCTGATCATCCATACTGATAAACACTAGGCTGGTGAGAACAGGCTGGCTGGTGAGGACAGGCTGGCTGGTGAGGACAGGCTGGCTGGTGAGAACAGGCTGATCATCCATACTGATAAACACTAGGCTGGTGAGAACAGGCTGGCTGGTGAGGACAGGCTGGCTGGTGAGGACAGGCTGGCTGGTGAGGACAGGCTGGCTGGGAGGACAGGCTGGCTGGGAGGACAGGCTGGCTGGTGAGGACAGGCTGGCTGGGAGGACAGGCTGGCTGGGAGGACAGGCTGGCTGGGAGGACAGGCTGGCTGGGAGGACAGAGCCTGGTGAAAATCCACACTGTTTAAAACCCTTTAGAGTCAGACTAATATACTATATATATATACTAATATACACCTAATATATTTCTACACCTAATGAAGTTCTAAATGATAATTGATTTATTGTAGATGTTCATTAGATTTTTCTAATGCCAGGCAGAGTTACTACAATGATTATCTTCACTTGCCCCTATTAGGAAAGGCTAATGATTTGGATCCCAAAATGGGGGTCTCATTTTGAAGAATTCCCTAGTAATCCCATCAAACAGACAGAGGCACAAAGTCGGTTTAGCAGAGCCATCCAAGGAGATTACAAATCATTCCAGGGTTCAGGAGTAGGAGAGGAGGAGGAACAGTAGGAGGAGGAGGAGAGGGAGGCACACTGGACAAAGGGCCTGGGGAGGACAAGACAGTGGAGAGAGAGGAGAGAGAGAGAGGAGAGGAGGATAGGAGAGAGGAGGAGAGAAGAGAGAGAGAGAGAGATAGAGGAGAGGGGGAGAGGGGAGAGAGGGGATAGGAAAGATATATTGCCATTGATGTTCAAGCAATATACATTTTACCGTACCTTGTCTTGGAGGTCCTCAAAACATTTTAAAAAATGTTAGATTTAAGTTTTACCAAATATTATCAGCATGTGAAGTTCCAGCTCCTTCAAGCAGATTGGAATACAGACCCATTGTGTTTCTCTCCAGAATCAATGGCATTTTACATTTGAGGACTGCATTGTAGGCCTACTACAAGGTGATACAGAAACACACGACATTTAAAACAGCATGTAATCATGTAAACAAAATCATATTGTTTCTACTTGCATATATTGACACGCTGCACATGGTTTAGAACCTGCAACGTTTGGTTCCCAAGCCCCGGTCTGTATGTTCTGCACCACCAGGGAAGCTCTGACAGGGAAGCTCTGACAGGGAAGCTCTGACAGGGAAGCTCTTACAGGGAAGCTCTGACAGGGAAGCTCTGACAGGGAAGCTCTGACAGGGAAGCTCTTACAGGGAAGCTCTGACAGGGAAGCTCTGACAGGGAAGCTCTGACAGGGAAGCTCTGACAGGGAAGCTCTTACAGGGAAGCTCTTACAGGGAAGCTCTTACAGGGAAGCTCTGACAGGGAAGCTCTTACAGGGAAGCTCTGACAGGGAAGCTCTGACAGGGAAGCTCTTACAGGGAAGCTCTTACAGAGAAGCTCTTACAGGGAAGCTCTTACAGAGAAGCTCTGACAGGGACGCTCTTACAGAGAAGCTCTTACAGGGAAGCTCTTACAGAGAAGCTCTTACAGGGAAGCTCTGACAGGGAAGCTCTGACAGGGAAGCTCTGACAGGGAAGCTCTTACAGGGAAGCTCTGACAGGGAAGCTCTGACAGGGAAGCTCTGACAGGGAAGCTCTTACAGGGAAGCTCTTACAGAGAAGCTCTGACAGGGAAGCTCTGACAGGGAAGCTCTTACAGGGAAGCTCTTACAGGGAAGCTCTGACAGGGAAGCTCTGACAGGGAAGCTCTTACAGGGAAGCTCTTACAGAGAAGCTCTGACAGGGAAGCTCTTACAGAGAAGCTCTTACAGGGAAGCTCTTACAGAGAAGCTCTTACAGGGAAGCTCTTACAGAGAAGCTCTGACAGGGAAGCTCTTACAGAGAAGCTCTTACAGGGAAGCTCTTACAGAGAAGCTCTTACAGGGAAGCTCTTACAGGGAAGCTCTTACAGAGAAGCTCTTACAGAGAAGCTCTGACAGAGAAGTTCTGACAGAGAAGTTCTGACAGGGAAGCTCTGTTAGGGAAGCTCTTTCATCATGGACCCAGCAGGCAGTATATAAAGAGGGTGGGTGAAAGTGGTGCTGAATGTCCCAGTTACCAGTATTTCCCTGGGGTTAGTTAAGTCTAAGAAGGTTAGAAAGGAAGCGTGGAATTCCCCGATTGACCATACTGCCAAGGCTATTTACTGAGTATGGCTATGGAGGATAGAGACCTTGGGAACCAAACGCTGGCGGTTCAGACCCCACATGCAGGATGTCAATACATCAAACCAAATCTAATCAAGTTTTAAAATGGAATTCAAATGTACGGCTAGATTCTCTCTCTTTGCTTTGTCCCCAACAATAAGTACCTCTGTCTTGTCTTGATTTAGCTGGAGGAAGTTGTGAGCCATACAAGTATTTAAATCACTACTACAGTCTAATAATTTTATCTGTGGAGCTGAAATCCTTTGGTGACACAGAAATGCAAAGTTGTGTGTCGTCTGCGTAGCAGTGAAAATGCTGTGCTTTCTGACAACGCTGTCAAGGGGTAACATACAGTGGGGCAAAAAAGTATTTAGTCAGCCACCAATTGTGCAAGTTCCCCCACTTAAAAAGATGAGAGAGGCCTGTAATTTTCATCATAGGTACTTCAACTATGACAGACAAAATGAGAAAAAAATCCTGAAAATCACATTGTAGGAATTTTAATGAAGCCTTTCAACTGATTTCCATAGTGGCACACTATATAGGACATAGGGTACTATTTGGAACAAAACCATGCTGCTGCTAGCTAGCACCATGCTACCAGTCCCTACTCCTCCTGCTAGCTAGCACCATGCTACCAGTCTCCACTCCTCCTGCTAGCTAGCACCATGCTACCAGTCTCCACTCCTCCTGCTAGCTAGCACCATGCTACCAGTCTCCACTCCTCCTGCTAGCTAGCACCATGCTACCAGTCTCCACTCCTCCTGCTAGCTAGCACCATGCTTCCAGTCTCCATCTCCTCCACTCCTCCTGCTAGCTAGCACCATGCTTCCAATCTCCATCTCCTCCACTCCTCCTGCTAGCTAGCACCATGCTACCAGTCTCCATCTCCTCCACTCCTCCTGCTAGCTAGCACCATGCTTCCAGTCTCCATCTCCTCCACTCCTCCTGCTAGCTAGCACCATGCTTCCAATCTCCATCTCCTCCTGCTAGCTAGCACCATGCTTCCAGTCTCCATCTCCTCCTGCTAGCTAGCACCATGCTTCCAGTCTCCATCTCCTCCACTCCTCCTGCTAGCTAGCACCATGCTTCCAATCTCCATCTCCTCCTGCTAGCTAGCACCATGCTTCCAGTCTCCATCTCCTCCTGCTAGCTAGCACCATGCTTCCAGTCTCCATCTCCTCCACTCCTCCTGCTAGCTAGCACCATGCTTCCAATCTCCATCTCCTCCACTCCTCCTGCTAGCTAGCACCATGCTACCAGTCTCCATCTCCTCCATTCCTCCTGCTAGCTAGCACCATGCTTCCAGTCTCCATCTCCTCCACTCCTCCTGCTAGCTAGCACCATGCTTCCAATCTCCATCTCCTCCTGCTAGCTAGCACCATGCTTCCAGTCTCCATCTCCTCCTGCTAGCTAGCACCATGCTTCCAGTCTCCATCTCCTCCACTCCTCCTGCTAGCTAGCACCATGCTTCCAATCTCCATCTCCTCCACTCCTCCTGCTAGCTAGCACCATGCTATCAGTCTCCATCTCCTCCACTCCTCCTGCTAGCTAGCACCATGATTCCAGTCTCCATCTCCTCCACTCCTCCTGCTAGCTAGCACCATGCTACCAGTATCCATCTCCTCCTGCTAGCTAGGACCATGCTTCCAGTCTCCATCTCCTCCTGCTAGCTAGCACTATGCTTCCAGTCTCCATCTCCTCCACTCCTCCTGCTAGCTAGCACCATGCTACCAGTCTCCATCTCCTCCACTCCTCCTGCTAGCTAGCACCATGCTACCAGTCTCCATCTCCTCCTGCTAGATAGGACCATGCTTCCTGTCTCCATCTCCTCCTGCTAGCTAACACCATGCTTCCAGTCTCCATCTCCTCCTGCTAGCTAGCACCATGCTACCAGTCTCCATCTCCTCCACTCCTCCTGTTAGCTAGCACCATGCTACCAGTCTCCATCTCCTCCACTCCTCCTGTTAGCTAGCACCATGTTTCCAGTCTCCATCTCCTCCACTCCTCCTGCTAGCTAGCACCATGCTACCAGTCTCCACTCCTCCTGCTAGCTAGCACCATGCTACCAGTCTCCACTCCTCCTGCTAGCAAGCACCATGCTACCAGTCTCCATCTCCTCCTGTTAGCTAGCACCATGTTTCCAGTCTCCATCTCCTCCACTCCTCCTGCTAGCTAGCACCATGCTATCAGTCTCCATCTCCTCCACTCCTCCTGCTAGCTAGCACCATGATTCCAGTCTCCATCTCCTCCACTCCTCCTGCTAGCTAGCACCATGCTACCAGTATCCATCTCCTCCTGCTAGCTAGGACCATGCTTCCAGTCTCCATCTCCTCCTGCTAGCTAGCACTATGCTTCCAGTCTCCATCTCCTCCACTCCTCCTGCTAGCTAGCACCATGTTTCCAGTCTCCATCTCCTCCACTCCTCCTGCTAGCTAGCACCATGCTATCAGTCTCCATCTCCTCCACTCCTCCTGTTAGCTAGCACCATGCTACCAGTCTCCATCTCCTCCACTCCTCCTGCTAGCTAGCACCATGCTACCAGTCTCCATCTCCTCCACTCCTCCTGCTAGCTAGCACCATGCTACCAGTCTCCATCTCCTCCACTCCTCCTGCTAGCTAGCACCATGTTTCCAGTCTCCATCCCCTCCACTCCTCCTGCTAGTGTAACAGTATAACTTTAGACCGTCCCCTCGCCCATACCCGGGCGCGAACCAGGGACCCTCTGCACACATCAACAACATTCACCCTCGAAGCATCGCGCCACAAAACCCGTGGCCCTTGCAGAGCAAGGGGAACTACTACTTCAAGGTCTCAGAGCAAGTGACGTCACCGATTTAAACACTATTTAGCGCGCACCACCGCTAACTAAGCTAGCGTTTCACATCCATTGCACCATGCTACCAGTCTCCATCTCCTCCACTCCTCCTGCTAGCTAGCACCATGTTTCCAGGGAGGGAGGGAGGGAGGGAATAGAGGAGGGAGGGAGGGAGGAGTAGAATAGAGGAGGGAGGGAATAGAGGAGGGAGGGAATAGAGGAGGGAGGGAGGAGTAGAATAGAGGAGGGAGGGAGGGAATAGAGGAGGGAGGGAATAGAGGAGGGAGGGAGGAGTAGAATAGAGGAGGGAGGGAGGGAATAGAGGAGGGAGGGAATAGAGGAGGGAGGAGGGAGAATAGAGGAGGGAGGAAGAGAATAGAGGAGGGAGAATAGAGGAGGGAGAATAGAGGAGGGAGGGAATAGAGGAGGGAGAATAGAGGAGGGAGAATAGAGGAGGGAGAATAGAGGAGGGAGGGAATAGAGGGGGGAGAATAGAGGAGGGAGGGAATAGAGGGGGGAGAATAGAGGAGGGGGGAGAGAATAGAGGAGGGAGAATAGAGGGGGGAGAATAGAGGAGGGAGAATAGAGGAGGGAGAATAGAGGAGGGAGAATAGAGGGGGGAGAATAGAGGAGGGAGAATAGAGGAGGGAGAATAGAGGAGGGAGGGAATAGAGGGGGGAGAATAGAGGAGGGAGGGAATAGAGGGGGGAGAATAGAGGAGGGGGGAGAGAATAGAGGAGGGAGAATAGAGGGGGGAGAATACAGGAGGGAGAATAGAGGAGGGAGAATAGAGGAGGGAGAATAGAGGGGGGAGAATAGAGGAGGGAGAATAGAGGAGGGAGAATAGAGGAGGGGAGAATAGAGGAGGGAGGGGAATAGAGGGGGGGAGAATAGAGGAGGAAGAATAAGAGGAGGGAGAATAGAGGAGGGAGGGAATAGAGGGGGGAGAATAGAGGAGGGGGGAGAGAATAGAGGAGGGAGAATAGAGGATGGAGGGAATAGAGGAGGGAGGGAATAGAGGAGGGAGGGAATAGAGGAGGGAGGGAATAGAGGAGGGAGGAGGGAGAATAGAGGAGGGAGGAAGAGAATAGAGGAGGGAGGGAATAGAGGAGGGAAGGGAATAGAGGAGGGAGGAGGGAGAATAGAGGAGGGAGGAAGAGAATAGAGGAGGGAGAATAGAGGGAGGGAGGAGAGAATAGAGGAGGGAGGGAATAGAGGAGGGAGGGAGGAGTAGAATAGAGGAGGGAGGGAGGGAATAGAGGAGGGAGGGAGGAGTAGAATAGAGGAAGGGAGGGAATAGAGGAGGGAGGAGGGAGAATAGAGGAGGGAGGAGGGAGAATAGAGGAGGGGGGAGAGAATAGAGGAGGGAGGGAATAGAGGAGGGAGGAGGGAGAATAGAGGAGGGGGGAGAGAATAGAGGAGGGGGGAGAGAATAGAGGAGGGAGGGAATAGAGGAGGGAGGGAGGAGTAGAATAGAGGAGGGAGGGGAATAGAGGAGGGACGAGGGAGAATAGAGGAGGGAGGGAGAGATAAGAGGAGGGAGGGAATAGAGGAGGGACGAGGAGAATAGAGGAGGGGAGAATAGAGGAGGGAGGGAGGGAATAGAGGAGGGGGGGAAGAGAATAGAGGAGGGAGGAATAGAGGGGGGAGAATAGAGGAGGGAGAATAGAGGAGGGAGAATAGAGGAGGGAGGGAGTGAGTAGAATAGAGGAGGGAGAATAGGAGGAGGGAGAATAGAGGGAGGGAGGGAATAGAGGAGGGAGGGAGGAGGAGAATAGAGGAGGGAGGGAATAGAGGAGGGA
>NC_034199.2:50348927-50372319 GCF_002021735.2 Oncorhynchus kisutch
TTGCCTTCCTCACCATCTTAAATAAGCATGCCCCATTCAAAAAATGTAGAACTAGGAATAGATATAGTCTTTGGTTCACTCCAGACCTGACTGCCCTTGACCAGCACAAAAACATCCTGTGGTGTTCTGCATTAGCATCAAATAGCCCCCGTGATATGCAGCTGATCAGGGAAGTTAGGAACAAATATACACAGGCAGTTAGGAAAGCAAAGGCTAGCTTTTTCAAACAGAAATTTGCATCCTGTAGTACTAACTCAAAAACGTTCTGGGACACTGTAAAGTCCATGGAGAATAAGAGCACCTCCTCCCAGCTGCCCACTGCTCTGAGGCTAGGAAACACTGTCACCACCAATAAATCTAAGATAATCGAGAATTTCAATAAGCATTTCTCTACTTCTGGCCATGCTTTCCACTTGGCTACCGCTACCCCGGTCAACTGCCCGGCACCCTCCACAGCAACCCGCCAAAGCCCCCACCATTTCTCCTTCACCCAAATCCAGATAGCTGATGTTCTGAAAGAGCTGCAAAATCTGGACCCCTACAAATCAGCCGGGCTAGACAATCTGGACCCTCTCTTTCTAAAATTATCTGCCGAAATTGTTGCAACCCCTATTACTAGCCTATTGAACCTCTCTTTCGTGTCGTCTGAGATTCCCAAAGATTGGAAAGCAGCTGCGGTCATCCCCCTCTTCAAAGGGGGGGGACACTCTTGACCCAAACTGCTACAGACCTATATCTATCCTACCCTGCCTTTCTAAGGTCTTTGAAAGCCAAGTCAACAAACAGATTACCGACCATTTTGAATCTCACCATACCTTCTCCGCTGTGCAATCTGATTTCAGAGCTGGTCATGAGTGCACCTCAGCCATGCTCAAGGTCATAAACGATATCATAACCGCCATCAATAAGAGACAGTACTGTGCAGCCGTATTCATCGACCTGGCCAAGGCTTTCGACTCTGTCAATCACCACATTCTTATTGGCAGACTCGACAGCCTTGGTTTCTCAAATGATTGCCTCGCCTAGTTTACCAACTACTTCTCTGACAGAGTTCAGTGTGTCAAATCGGAGGGCCTGTTGTCCAGACCTCTGGTAGTCTCTATGGGGGTGCAACAGGGTTCAATCCTCGGGCCGATTCTCTTCTCTGTATACATCAATTATGTTGCTGTATACTTCTGGCCCTTCTTTGGAGCTTCAATGCCTTACAACACTGTGTTAACTAACCTCCAGACAAGCTTCAATGTCATACAACTCTCCTTCCATGGCCTCCAACTGCTCTTAAATGCAAGTAAAACTTAATGCATGCTCTTCAACCGATCGCTATGTGAATATGTGGACAACTACAAATACCTAGGTGTCTGGTTAGACTGTAAACTCTCCTTCCAGACTCACATTAAGCATCTCCAATCCAAAAGGAAATCTAGAATCGGCTTCCTATTTCGCAACAAAGCATCCTTCACTCATGCTGCCAAACATACCCTTGTAAAACTGACCCTCCTACCGATCCTCGACTTCGGTGATGTCATCTATAAAACAGCCTCCAACACTCTACTCAACAAACTGGATGCAATCTATCACAGTGCCATCCGTTTTGTCATCTAAGCCCAATACACTACCCATCCTTGAGGCCTGTATGCTCTCGTTGGTTGGCCCTCGCTTCATACTCGTCACCAAACCCACTGGCTACAGGTTATCTACAAGTCTGCTAGGTAAAGCCCTACCTTATCTCAGCTCACTGGTCACCATAGCAGCACCCACTCGTAGCACGTGCTCCAGCAGGTATATCTCACTGGTCACCCCCAATGCCAATTCCTCCTTTGGTCGTCCTTCCAGTTCTCTGCTGCCAATGACTGGAACGAACTGCAAAAATCTTTGAAGCTGGAGACTCATATTTCCCTCACTAGATTTAAGGATCAGCTGTCAGAGCAGCTCACAGATCACTGCACCTGTACATAGCCCAACTGTAAATAGCCCATCCAAATACCTCATCCACATACTGTATTTATTTATCTTGCTCCTTTGCACCCCAGTATCTCTACTTGCACATTAATCTTCTGCACATCTGTCATTCCAGTGATTATTTGCTATATTATAATTACTTCACCACCATATCCTATTTATTGCCTTAACTCCCTTATCTTACCTCATTTCCCTGTATATATAACCTATTGTAGAACTATATACTGTTCAGACCCTACTGTTAGAACTACATACTGTTCAGAACCTACTGTTAGAACTATATACTGTTCAGGACCTACTGTTAGAACTATATACTGTTCAGACCCTACAGTTAGAACTATATACTGTTCAGACCCTACTGTTAGAACTATATACTGTTCAGGACCTACTGTTAGAACTATATACTGTTCAGACCCTACTGTTAGAACTATATACTGTTCAGGACCTACTGTTAGAACTATATACTGTTCAGGACCTACTGTTAGAACTACAGTGGGGAGAACAAGTATTTGATACACTGCCGATTCTGCAGGTTTTCCTACTTACAAAGCATGTAGAGGTCTGTAATTTTTAATCATAGGTACATTTCAACTGTGAGAGACGGAATCTAAAACAAAAATCCAGAAAATCACATTGTATGATTTTTGAATAATTAATTTGAAATTGAATTTGAATTAATGCATTTTAATTCATTTGCATTTTTGGACATACCCCTCCACACCAGCGGGGGGCACCAGTGTTTTATGTTAGGGATCGGATCATAATCCGTGACCGGATCTTTTATTTCCCCGAGGCTCTGTTTCCATGAGTGTTTAATATTTGAGACTTCACTCATTATCTCGTGCTGAAACAACCGGGTTAGATACATAGCTAGTTCAATCAGAGTTAAATACCTCAAATATCATATTCACAATGTCTCAAAGCAAAAATCAAAAATCAAAACATCAATAGCCACTACAATGTTAACACATGATTGTCATGACTTTAGTACTATTTGTTTGTGTTTGCTTAGTGACATTGAGAATATCATCTTTCTGACATTTAACTCTGATTTAAGGAGCGGTAAATATCTAACCCGGTTTCAGCAGGAGGAAATGTGTGAAGTCCCAAATTCCTGCGAGATACTGCGCAGTCACACATACGGAGCCTCAGAAATTAAAGGTCTCGTCATGGATTAAGAGCCACTCTCTTTATGTTAATGTGACCTCTAGTGTTGTGTTTCAATCAGGAGGGGCGAGCAGAATCAACAAACCTCTGCATCATTCAAGACCGTTTCTTTGTGAGAAGGAGTTAAAGTTCACAGTTAGCCATTGTTATGTAAATGACTGCTGAAAAGTACCCAGGAAATGGCCTTGACTCCAAGTCGGAGAAGGGGTGCTAGCCTGCGTAGATGGAAACTTAAAAGTCTGAGCCTTTTGGGTAAAACACTGTGGTAAATCCTCAGTGGAAATGTGCCATCAGTGCCCCTTGGGGTGCCCAGTGAGATGAGGCCTGGTGGGTGTCCAGTCAGATGAGGCCTGGTGGGGTGTCCAGTGAGATGAGGCCTGGTGGGGTGTCCAGTGAGATGAGGCCTGGTGGGGTGTCCAGTGAGATGAGGCCTGGTGGGTGTTCAGTAAGATGAGGCCTGGTGGGGTGTTCAGTAAGATGAGGCCTGGTGGGGTGTTCAGTAAGATGAGGCCTGGTGGGGTGACCAGTGAGATGAGGCCTGGTGGGGTGACTAGTGAGATGAGGCCTGGTGGGGTGACCAGTGAGATGAGGCCTGTTGGGGTGACCAGTGAGAGATGGCCGACTGTTCCCTGGTCACCCTGGGCCCTGAGGCCCTGTGTAGGTCTAGTCCTCAGCCCTGCCGGCCAGCTTGCATGTAAATTAAAGGTCCTGAATGCAAGGTAAAGGAATGAAAATACCACTTGCTTCTTAACATCCCACCAGCCAGTGTTCCAGAACATCTTTAACATCCCACCAGTCAGTGTTCCAGAACATCTTTAACATCCCACCAGCCAGTGTTCCAGAACATCTTTAACATCCCACCAGTCAGTGTTCCAGAACATCTTTAACATCCCACCAGTCAGTGTTCCAGAACATCTTTAACATCCCACCAGCCAGTGTTCCAGAACATCTTTAACATCCCACCAGCCAGTGTTCCAGAACATCTTTAACATCCCACCAGCCAGTGTTCCAGAACATCTTTAACATCCCACCAGTCAGTGTTCCAGAACATCTTTAACATCCCACCAGTCAGTGTTCCAGAACATCTTTAAAATCCCACCAGCCAGTGTTCCAGAACGTCTTTAACATCCCACCAGCCAGTGTTCCAGAACGTCTTTAACATCCCACCAGCCAGTGTTCCAGAACATCTTTAACATCCCACCAGCCAGTGTTCCAGAATATCGTTAACATCCCACCAACCAGTGTTCCAGAACATCTTTAACATCCCACCAGCCAGTGTTCCAGAACATCTTTAACATCCCACCAGCCAGTGTTCCAGAACATCTTTAACATCCCACCAGCCAGTGTTCCAGAACATCTTTAACATCCCAACTGTCTACATCTCAGAAAAGAGAAAAGAAACAGAGTAATGGTTTTAAAGCTAATATTGTTAAAATATATAGAAAAAAGAACGAGACGACTCACAGAGCAGAGCTTTCAGGAGGTTGCATCATCAGCTAGGAGAGGTAAGGTACATGCTTTACAGTCTATATTGCACAGATAGGGGTAGAGAGCTTAGAGGGAACTGTCCTCGCTGTTCTATTTCACAATATATGTTCGTTAATATATCATTAACATATCACACGTGTCATAAAAAAAAACTATTGACATGGTGGGGTGGGGGGGTATAGTATGTTGGGGATGGTGTGGTATGCATGATCTATTGACATGGTGGGGGGGTATAGTATGTTGGGGATGGTGTGGTATGCATGATCTATTGACATGGTGGGGGGGGTATAGTATGTTGGGGATGGTGTGGTATGCATGATCTATTGACATGGTGGGGTGGGGGGGTATAGTATGTTGGGGATGGTGTGGTATGCATGATCTATTGACATGGTGGGGGGGTATAGTATGTTGGGGATGGTGTGGTATGCATGATCTATTGACATGGTGGGGGGGGGGGGGTATAGTATGTTGGGGATGGTGTGGTATGCATGATCTATTGACATGGTGGGGGGGTATAGTATGTTGGGGATGGTGTGGTATGCATGATCTATTGACATGGGGGGGGTATAGTATGTTGGGGATGGTGTGGTATGCATGATCTATTGACATGGTGGGGGGGTATAGTATGTTGGGGATGGTGTGGTATGCATGATCTATTGACATGGTGGGGGGGGTATAGTATGTTGGGGGATGGTGTGGTATGCATGATCTATTGACATGGTGGGGTGGGGGGGGTATAGTATGTTGGGGATGGTGTGGTATGCATGATCTATTGACATGGTGGGGTGGGGGGGTATAGTATGTTGGGGATGGTGTGGTATGCATGATCTATTGACATGGTGGGGGGGGGTATAGTATGTTGGGGATGGTGTGGTATGCATGATCTATTGACATGGTGGGGTGGGGGGGGTATAGTATGTTGGGGATGGTGTGGTATGCATGATCTATGACATGGTGGGGGTGGGGGGGGTATAGTATGTTGGGGATGGTGTGGTATGCATGATCTATTGACATGGTGGGGGGTATAGTATGTTTGGGGATGGTGTGGTATGCATGATCTATTGACATGGTGGGGGGGTATAGTATGTTGGGGATGGTGTGGTATGCATGATCCATTGACATGGTGGGGGGGGGGGGTATAGTATGTTGGGGATGGTGTGGTATGCATGATCTATTGACATGGTGGTGGGGGGGGGTATAGTATGTAGGGGATGGTGTGGTATGCATGATCTATTGACATGGTGGGGGGGGTATAGTATGTTGGGGATGGTGTGGTATGCATGATCTATTGACATGGTGGGGGGGTATAGTATGTAGGGGATGGTGTGGTATGCATGATCTATTGACATGGTGGGGGGGGTATAGTATGTTGGGGATGGTGTGGTATGCATGATCTATTGACATGGTGGGGGGGTATAGTATGTTGGGGATGGTGTGGTATGCATGATCTATTGACATGGTGGGGTGGGGGGGTATAGTATGTTGGGGATGGTGTGGTATGCATGATCTATTGACATGGTGGGGGGGGGTATAGTATGTTGGGGATGGTGTGGTATGCATGATCTATTGACATGGTCGGGGGGGTATAGTATGTTGGGGATGGTGTGGTATGCATGATCTATTGACATGGGAGGGGTATAGTATGTTGGGGATGGTGTGGTATGCATGATCTATTGACATGGTGGGGGGGTATAGTATGTTGGGGATGGTGTGGTATGCATGATCTATTGACATGGTGGGGGGGGGGGTATAGTATGTTGGGGATGGTGTGGTATGCATGATCTATTGACATGGTGGGGGGGGTATAGTATGTTTGGGGATGGTGTGGTATGCATGATCTATTGACATGGTGGTGGGGGGGTATAGTATGTTGGGGATGGTGTGGTATGGCATGATCTATTGACATGGTGGGGGGGGTATAGTATGTTGGGGATGGTGTGGTATGCATCATCTATTGACATGGTGGGGGGGGTATAGTATGTTGGGGATGGTGTGGTAATGCATGATCTATTGACATGGTGGGGGGGTATAGTAATGTTGGGGATGGTGTGGTATGCATGATCTATTGACATGGTGGGGGGGGGGTATAGTATGTTGGGGATGGTGTGGTATGCATGATCTATTGACATGGTGGGGGGGGTATAGTATGTTGGGGATGGTGTGGTATGCATGATCTATTGACATGGTGGGGGGGGTATAGTATGTTGGGGATGGTGTGGTATGCATGATCTATTGACATGGTGGGGGGGTATAGTATGTTGGGGATGATGTGGTATGCATGATCTATTGACATGGGGGGGGTATAGTATGTTGGGGATGGTGTGGTATGCATGATCTATTGACATGTGGGGGGTATAGTATGTTGGGGATGGTGTGGTATGCATGATCTATTGACATGGGGGGGGTATAGTATGTTGGGGATGATGTGGAATGCATGATCTATTGACATGGGGGGGGTATAGTATGTTGGGGATGGTGTGGTATGCATGGCCTATTGACATGGGGGAGTATAGTATGTTGGGGATGATGTGGTATGCATGATCTATTGACATGGGGGGGGTATAGTATGTTGGGGATGGTGTGGTATGCATGATCTATTGACATGGTGGGGGGGGTATAGTATGTTGGGGATGGTGTGGTATGCATGATCTATTGACATGGTGGGGGGGGGTATAGTATGTTGGGGATGGTGTGGTATGCATGATCTATTGACATGGTGGGGGGGTATAGTATGTTGGGGATGGTGTGGTATGCATGATCTATTGACATGGTGGGGGGGGGGGTATAGTATGTTGGGGATGGTGTGGTATGCATGATCTATTGACATGGTGGTGGGGGGGGGGGGTATAGTATGTTGGGGATGGTGTGGTATGCATGATCTATTGACATGGTGGGGTGGGGGGGTATAGTATGTTGGGGATGGTGTGGTATGCATGATCTATTGACATGGTGGGGGGGGGTATAGTATGTTGGGGATGGTGTGGGTAGCATGATCTATTGACATGGTCGGGGGGGTATAGTATGTTGGGGGTGGTGTGGTATGCATGATCTATTGACATGGTGGGGGGGTATAGTATGTTGGGGGATGGTGTGGTATGCATGATCTATTGACATGGTGGGGGGGGGGGTATAGTATGTTGGGGATGGTGTGGTATGCATGATCTATTGACATGGTGGGGGGGAATAGTATGTTGGGGATGGTGTGGTATGCATGATCTATTGACATGGTGGGGGGGGTATAGTATGTTGGGGATGGCGTGGTATGCATGATCTATTGACATGGTGGGGTGGGGGGGTATAGTATGTTGGGGATGGTGTGGTATGCATGATCTATTGACATGGTGGGGGGGGTATAGTATGTTGGGGATGGTGTGGTATGCATGATCTATTGACATGGTGGGGGGATATAGTATGTTGGGGATGGTGTGGTATGCATGATCTATTGACATGGTGGGGGGGTATAGTGTGTTGGGGATGGTGTGGTATGCATGATCTATTGACATGGTGGTGGGGGGGGGGGTATAGTATGTTGGGGATGGCGTGGTATGCATGATCTATTGACATGGTGGGGTGGGGGGGTATAGTATGTTGGGGATGGTGTGGTATGCATGATCTATTGACATGGTGGGGGGGGGGTATAGTATGTTGGGGATGGTGTGGTATGCATGATCTATTGACATGGTGGGGGGGGTATAGTATGTTGGGGATGGTGTGGTATGCATGATCTATTGACATGGTGGGGGGGTATAGTATGTTGGGGATGGTGTGGTATGCATGATCTATTGACATTTTGGTGGGGGGGGTATAGTATGTTGGGGATGGTGTGGTATGCATGATCTATTGACATGGTGGGGTGGGGGGTATAGTATGTTGGGGATGGTGTGGTATGCATGATCTATTGACATGGTGGGGTGGGGGGGTATAGTATGTTGGGGATGGTGTGGTATGCATGATCTATTGACATGGTGGGGGGGGTATAGTATGTTGGGGATGGTGTGGTATGCATGATCTATTGACATGGTCGGGGGTGTATAGTATGTTGGGGATGGTGTGGTATGCATGATCTATTGACATGGTGGGGGGGTATAGTATGTTGGGGATGGTGTGGTATGCATGATCTATTGACATGGTGGGGGGGGGGGGGTATAGTATGTTGGGGATGGTGTGGTATGCATGATCTATTGACATGGTGGGGGGGCTATAGTATGTTGGGGATGGTGTGGTATGCATGATCTATTGACATGGTGGGGGGGGTATAGTATGTTGGGGATGGTGTGGTATGCATGATCTATTGACATGGTGGTGGGGGGGTATAGTATGTTGGGGATGGTGTGGTATGCATGATCTATTGACATGGTGGGGTGGGGGGGTATAGTATGTTGGGGATGGTGTGGTATGCATGATGTATTGACATGGTGGGGGGGGTATAGTATGTTGGGGATGGTGTGGTATGCATGATCTATTGACATGGTGGGGGGGGGTATAGTATGTTGGGGATGGTGTGGTATGCATGATCTATTGACATGGTGGGGTGGGGGGGTATAGTATGTTGGGGATGGTGTGGTATGCATGATCTATTGACATGGTGGGGGGGGGGGTATAGTATGTTGGGGATGGTGTGGTATGCATGATCTATTGACATGGTCGGGGGGGTATAGTATGTTGGGGGTGGTGTGGTATGCATGATCTATTGACATGGTGGGGGGGTATAGTATGTTGGGGATGGTGTGGTATGCATGATCTATTGACATGGTGGGGGGGGGGGGTATAGTATGTTGGGGATGGTGTGGTATGCATGATCTATTGACATGGTGGGGGGGTATAGTATGTTGGGGAGGTGTGGGTATGCATGATCTATTGACATGGTGGGGGGGTATAGTATGTTGGGGATGGCGTGGTATGCATGATCTATTGACATGGTGGGGTGGGGGGGTATAGTATGTTGGGGATGGTGTGGTATGCATGATCTATTGACATGGTGGGGGGGGGTATAGTATGTTTGGGATGTGTGGTATGCATGATCTATTGACATGGTGGGGTGGGGGGGGTATAGTATGTTGGGGATGGTGTGGTATGCATGATCTATTGACATGGTGGGGTGGGGGGGTATAGTATGTTGGGGATGGTGTGGTATGCATGATCTATTGACATGGTGGGGGGGGGGGGTATAGTATGTTGGGGATGGTGTGGTATGCATGATCTATTGACATGGTCGGGGGGGTATAGTATGTGGGGGTGGTGTGGTATGCATGATCTATTGACATGGTGGGGGGGTATAGTATGTTGGGGATGGTGTGGTATGCATGATCTATTGACATGGTGGGGGGGGGTATAGTATGTTGGGATGGTGTGGTATGCATGATCTATTGACATGGTGGGGGGGTATAGTATGTTGGGGATGGTGTGGTAATGCATGATCTATTGACATGGTGGGGGGGGTATAGTATGTTGGGGATGGCGTGGTATGCATGATCTATTGACATGGTGGGGGGGGGGTATAGTATGTTGGGGAGGTGTTGTATGCATGATCTATTGACATGGTGGGGTGGGGGGGTATAGTATGTTGGGGATGTGTGGTATGCATGATCTATTGACATGTGGGGGGGTATAGTATGTTGGGGATGGTGTGGTATGCATGATCTATTGACATGGTCGGGGTGTATAGTATGTTGGGGATGGTGTGGTATGCATGATCTATTGACATGGTGGGGGGGGTATAGTATGTTGGGGATGGTGTGGTATGCATGATCTATTGACATGGTGGGGGGGGGTATAGTATGTTGGGGATGGTGTGGTATGCATGATCTATTGACATGGTGGGGGGGTATAGTATGTTGGGGATGGTGTGGTATGCATGATCTATTGACATGGTGGGGGGGTATAGTATGTTGGGGATGGTGTGGTATGCATGATCTATTGACATGGTGGGGGGGGGTATAGTATGTTGGGGATGGTGTGGTATGCATGATCTATTGACATGGTGGGGGGGGGGGTATAGTATGTTGGGGATGGTGTGGTATGCATGATCTATTGACATGGTGGGGGGGGGTATAGTATGTTGGGGATGGTGTGGTATGCATGATCTATTGACATGGTGGGGGGGGGTATAGTATGTTGGGGATGGTGTGGTATGCATGATCTATTGACATGGTGGGGGGGGGGGGTATAGTATGTTGGGGATGGTGTGGTATGCATGATCTATTGACATGGTGGGGGGGGTATAGTATGTTGGGGATGGTGTGGTATGCATGATCTATTGACATGGTGGGGGGTATAGTATGTTGGGGATGGTGTGGTATGCATGATCTATTGACATGGTGGGGGGGGTATAGTATGTTGGGGATGGTGTGGTATGCATGATCTATTGACATGGTGGGGGGGTATAGTATGTTGGGGATGGTGTGGTATGCATGATCTATTGACATGGTGGGGGGGTATAGTATGTTGGGGATGGTGTGGTATGCATGATCTATTGACATGGTGGGGGGGGTATAGTATGTTGGGGATGGTGTGGTATGCATGATCTATTGACATGGTGGGGTGGGGGGGTATAGTATGTTGGGGATGGTGTGGTATGCATGATCTATTGACATGGTGGGGGGGGTATAGTATGTTGGGGATGGTGTGGTATGCATGATCTATTGACATGGTGGGGGGTATAGTATGTTGGGGATGGTGTGGTATGCATGATCTATTGACATGGTGGGGGGGTATAGTATGTTGGGGATGGTGTGGTATGCATGATCTATTGACATGGTGGGGGGGGGGTATAGTATGTTGGGGATGGTGTGGTATGCATGATCTATTGACATGGTGGGGGGGGTATAGTATGTTGGGGATGGTGTGGTATGCATGATCTATTGACATGGTGGGGGGGGTATAGTATGTTGGGGATGGTGTGGTATGCATGATCTATTGACATGGTGGTGGGGGGGGTATAGTATGTTGGGGATGGTGTGGTATGCATGATCTATTGACATGGTGGGGTGGGGGGGTATAGTATGTTGGGGATGGTGTGGTATGCATGATCTATTGACATGGTGGGGGGGGTATAGTATGTTGGGGATGGTGTGGTATGCATGATCTATTGACATGGTGGGGGGGGGTATAGTATGTTGGGGATGGTGTGGTATGCATGATCTATTGACATGGTGGGGTGGGGGTATAGTATGTTGGGGATGGTGTGGTATGCATGATCTATTGACATGGTGGGGGGGGGGTATAGTATGTTGGGGATGGGGTGGTGTGGTATGCATCTATTGACATGGTCGGGGGGGTATAGTATGTTGGGGGTGGTGTGGTATGCATGATCTATTGACATGGTGGGGGGGTATAGTATGTTGGGGATGGTGTGGTATGCATGATCTATTGACATGGTGGGGGGGGTATAGTATGTTGGGGATGGTGTGGTATGCATGATCTATTGACATGGTGGGGGGGTATAGTATGTTGGGGATGGTGTGGTATGCATGATCTATTGACATGGTGGGGGGGGTATAGTATGTTGGGGATGGTGTGGTATGCATGATCTATTGACATGGTGGGGTGGGGGGGTATAGTATGTTGGGGATGGTGTGGTATGCATGATCTATTGACATGGTGGGGGGGTATAGTATGTTGGGGATGGTGTGGTATGCATGATCTATTGACATGGTGGGGGGGGGGGTATAGTATGTTGGGGATGGTGTGGTATGCATGATCTATTGACATGGTGGGGTGGGGGGTATAGTATGTTGGGGATGGTGTGGTATGCATGATCTATTGACATGGTGGGGGGGGGGTATAGTATGTTGGGGATGGTGTGGTATGCATGATCTATTGACATGGTCGGGGGGGTATAGTATGTGGGGGTGGTGTGGTATGCATGATCTATTGACATGGTGGGGGGGTATAGTATGTTGGGGATGGTGTGGTATGCATGATCTATTGACATGGTGGGGGGGGGTATAGTATGTTGGGGATGGTGTGGTATGCATGATCTATTGACATGGTGGGGGGTATAGTATGTTGGGGATGGTGTGGTATGCATGATCTATTGACATGGTGGGGGGTATAGTATGTTGGGGATGGTGTGGTATGCATGATCTATTGACATGGTGGGGGGGGGGGTATAGTATGTTGGGGATGGTGTGGTATGCATGATCTATTGACATGGTGGGGGGGGGGTATAGTATGTTGGGGATGGTGTGGTATGCATGATCTATTGACATGGTGGGGGGGGTATAGTATGTTGGGGATGGTGTGGTATGCATGATCTATTGACATGGTGGGGGGTGTATAGTATGTTGGGGATGGTGTGGTATGCATGATCTATTGACATGGTGGGGGGGGTATAGTATGTTGGGGATGGTGTGGTATGCATGATCTATTGACATGGTGGGGGGGGGGTATAGTATGTTGGGGATGGTGTGGTATGCATGATCTATTGACATGGTGGGGGGGGTATAGTATGTTGGGGATGGTGTGGTATGCATGATCTATTGACATGGTGGGGGGGGTATAGTATGTTGGGGATGGTGTGGTATGCATGATCTATTGACATGGTGGGGGGGTATAGTATGTTGGGGATGGTGTGGTATGCATGATCTATTGACATGGTGGGGGGGGGGTATAGTATGTTGGGGATGGTGTGGTATGCATGATCTATTGACATGGTGGGGGGGGTATAGTATGTTGGGGATGGTGTGGTATGCATGATCTATTGACATGGTGGGGGGGGGTATAGTATGTTGGGGATGGTGTGGTATGCATGATCTATTGACATGGTGGGGTGGGGGGTATAGTATGTTGGGGATGGTGTGGTATGCATGATCTATTGACATGGTGGGGGGGGTATAGTATGTTGGGGATGGTGTGGTATGCATGATCTATTGACATGGTCGGGGGGGTATAGTATGTTGGGGGTGGTGTGGTATGCATGATCTATGACATGGTGGGGGGGTATAGTATGTTGGGATGGTGTGGTATGCATGATCTATTGACATGGTGGGTGGGGGGTATAGTATTTTGGGGATGGTGTGGTATGCAATGATCTATTGACATGGTGGGGGGGGGGTATAGTATGTTGGGGATGGTGTGGTATGCATGATCTATTGACCATGGTGGGGGGGGGGTATAGTATGTTGGGGATGGCGTGGTATGGCATGATCTATTGACATGGTGGGGGGGGGGGTATAGTATGTTGGGGATGGTGTGTATGCATGATCTATTGACATGGTGGGGTGGGGGGTATAGTAATTTGGGGATGGTGTGGTATGCATGATCATTGACATGGTGGGGGGGGGGGGGGGTATAGTAGTTGGGGATGGTGTGGTATGCATGATCTATTGACATGGTCGGGGGTGTATAGTATGTTAGGGGATGGTGTGGTATGCATGATCTATTGACATGGTGGGGGGGTATAAGTATGTTGGGGATGGTGTGGTATGCATGATCTATTGACATGGTGGGGGGGGGGGGGTATAGTATGTTGGGGATGGTGTGGTATGCATGATCTATTGACATGGTGGGGGGGCTATAGTATGTTGGGGATGGTGTGGTATGCATGATCTATTGACATGGTGGGGGGGGGTATAGTATGTTTGGGGATGTGTGGTATGCATGATCTATTGACATGGTGGGGGTGGGGGGTATAGTATTTGGGGATGGTGTGGTATGCATGATCTATTGACATGGAAGGGGGGGGGTATAGTATGTTTGGGGATGGTGTGGTATGCATGATCTATTGACATGGTCGGGGGGGTATAGTATGTTGGGGGTGGTGTGTATGCATGATCTATTGACATGGTGGGGGGGTATAGTATGTTGGGGGATGTGTGGTATGCATGATCTATTGACATGGTGGGGGGGGGGGTATGTATGGTTGGGGATGGTGGTGGTATGCATGATCTATTGACATGGGGTGGGGGGGTATAGTATGTTGGGGGATGGTGTGGTATGCCAATCGAATCTATTTGACATGGTGGGGGGTATAGTATGTTGGGGATGGCGTGGTATGCATGACTCTATTGAACATGGTGGGGGGGTATAGTAATGTTGGGGGATGGTGTGGTATGCATGATCTATTGACATGGTTGGGTGGGGGGTATATGAATGTTGGGGATGGTGTGGTATGCATGATCTATTGACATGGTGGGGGGGTATAGTATGTTGGGGATGGTGTGGTATGCATGATTCTATTGACATGGTCGGGGGTGTATAGTAATGTTGGGGATGGTGTGGTATGCATGATCTATTGACATGGTGGGGGGGTATAGTATGTTGGGGGATGTGTTGGTATGCATGATCTATTGACATGGTGGGGGGGGGGGGGTATAGTATGTTGGGGATGGTGTGGTATGCATGATCTATTGACATGGTGGGGGGGCTATAGAATGTTGGGGATGGTGGTGGTATGCATGATCTATTGACATGGTGGGGGGGGTAATAGGTATGGTTGGGGAGGTGTGGTATGCATGATCTATTGACATGGTGGGGTGGGGGGGTATAGTATGTTGGGGATGGTGTGGTATGCATGATTATTGACATGGTGGGGGGGTATAGTATGTTGGGGATGGTGTGGTATGCATGATCTATTGACATGGTGGGGGGGTATAGTATGTTGGGGATGGTGTGGTATGCATGATCTATTGACATGGGGGGGGGGTATAGTATGTTGGGGATGGTGTGGATATGGTATGATCTATTGACATGGTGGGGGGGGGGTATAGTATGTTGGGGATGGTGTGGTATGCATGATCTATTGACATGGTGGGGGGGGGTATAGTATGTTGGGGATGGTGTGGTATGCATGATCTATTGACATGGTGGGGGGTATAGTATGTAGGGGATGGTGTGGTATGCATGATCTATTGACATGGGGGGGGTATAGTATGTAGGGGATGGTGTGGTATGCATGATCTATTGACATGGGGGGGTATAGTATGTAGTGGATGGTGTGGTATGCATGATCTATTGACATGGTGGGGGGGTATAGTATGTTGGGGATGGTGTGGTATGCATGATCTATTGAGTTGGTGGGGGGGGTTATAGTATGTTGGGGATGGTGTGGTATGCATGATCTATTGACATGGTGGGGGGGTATAGTATGTTGGGGATGGTGTGGTATGCATGATCTATTGACATGGTGGGGGGGTATAGTATGTTGGGGATGGCGTGGTATGCATGATCTATTGACATGGTGGGGGGGTATAGTATGTTGGGGATGGTGTGGTATGCATGATCTATTGACATGGTGGGGTGGGGGGGGTATAGTATGTTGGGGATGGTGTGGTATGCATGATCTATTGACATGGTGGGGGGGTATAGTATGTTGGGGATGGTGTGGTATGCATGATCTATTGACATGGTGGGGGGTATAGTATGTTGGGGATGGTGTGGTATATGCATGATCTATTGACATGGTGGGGGGTATAGTATGTTGGGGATGGTGTGGTATGCATGATCTATTGACATGGTGGGGGGGGGTATAGTATGTTGGGGATGGTGTGGTATGCATGATCTATTGACATGGTGGGGGGGCTATAGTATGTTGGGGATGGTGTGGTATGCATGATCTATTGACATGGTGGGGGGGGTATAGTATGTTGGGGATGGTGTGGTATGCATGATCTATTGACATGGTGGGGTGGGGGGGTATAGTATGTTGGGATGGTGTGGTATGCATGATGTATTGACATGGTGGGGGGGGGTATAGTATGTTGGGGATGGTGTGGTATGCATGATCTATTGACATGGTGGGGGGGGTATAGTATGTTGGGGATGGTGTGGTATGCATGATCTATTGACATGGTGGGGTGGGGGGTATAGTATGTTGGGGATGGTGTGGTATGCATGATCTATTGACATGGTGGGGGGGGGGTATAGTATGTTGGGGATGGTGTGGTATGCATGATCTATTGACATGGTCGGGGGGTATAGTATGTTGGGGTGGTGTGGTATGCATGATCTATTGACATGGTGGGGGGGTATAGTATGTTGGGGATGGTGTGGTATGCATGATCTATTGACATGGTGGGGGGGTATAGTATGTTGGGGATGGTGTGGTATGCATGATCTATTGACATGGTGGGGGGGTATAGTATGTTGGGGATGGTGTGGTATGCATGATCTATTGACATGGTGGGGGGGGTATAGTATGTTGGGGATGGCGTGGTATGCATGATCTATTGACATGGTGGGGGGGGGGTATAGTATGTTGGGGATGGTGTGGTATGCATGATCTATTGACATGGTGGGGTGGGGGGTATAGTATGTTGGGGATGGTGTGGTATGCATGATCTATTGACATGGTGGGGGGGTATAGTATGTTGGGGATGGTGTGGTATGCATGATCTATTGACATGGTCGGGGGGGTATAGTATGTTGGGGATGGTGTGGTATGCATGATCTATTGACATGGTGGGGGGTATAGTATGTTGGGGATGGTGTGGTATGCATGATCTATTGACATGGTGGGGGGGGGGGGTATAGTATGTTGGGGATGGTGTGGTATGCATGATCTATTGACATGGTGGGGGGGCTATAGTATGTTGGGGATGGTGTGGTATGCATGATCTATTGACATGGTGGGGGGGGGTATAGTATGTTGGGGATGGTGTGGTATGCATGATCTATTGACATGGTGGTGGGGGTATAGTATGTTGGGGATGGTGTGGTATGCATGATCTATTGACATGGTGGGGTGGGGGGGTATAGTATGTTGGGGATGGTGTGGTATGCATGATGTATTGACATGGTGGGGGGGGTATAGTATGTTGGGGATGGTGTGGTATGCATGATCTATTGACATGGTCGGGGGGGTATAGTATGTTGGGGATGGTGTGGTATGCATGATCTATTGACATGGTGGGGGGGTATAGTATGTTGGGGATGGTGTGTATGCATGATCTATTGACATGGTGGGGGGGGTGGTATAGTATGTTGGGGATGGTGTGGTATGCATGATCTATTGACATGGTGGGGGGGGGGGGTATAGTATGTTGGGGATGGTGTGGTATGCATGATCTATTGACATGGTGGGGGGGTATAGTATGTTGGGGATGGTGTGGTATGCATGATCTATTGACATGGTGGGGGGGTATAGTATGTTGGGGATGGTGTGGTATGCATGATCTATTGACATGGTGGGGGGGTATAGTATGTTGGGGATGGTGTGGTATGCATGATCTATTGACATGGTGGGGGGGGGGGTATAGTATGTTGGGGATGGTGTGGTATGCATGATCTATTGACATGGTGGGGGGGGGGTATAGTATGTTGGGGATGGTGTGGTATGCATGATCTATGACATGGTGGGGGGGGGTATAGTATGTAGGGGATGGTGTGGTATGCATGATCTATTGACATGGTGGGGGGGTATAGTATGTAGGGGATGGTGTGGTATGCATGATCTATTGACATGGGGGGTGGTATAGTATGTAGGGGATGGTGTGGTATGCATGATCTATTGACATGGGGGGGTATAGTATGTAGTGGATGGTGTGGTATGCATGATCTATTGACATGGTGGGGGGGATAGTATGTTGGGGATGGTGTGGTATGCATGATCTATTGACATGGTGGGGTGGGGGGTATAGTATGTTGGGGATGGTGTGGTATGCATGATCTATTGACATGGTGGGGGGGTATAGTATGTGGGGGATGGTGTGGTATGCATGATCTATTGACATGGTGGGGTGGGGGGTATAGTATGTAGGGGATGGTGTGGTATGCATGATCTATTGACATGGTGGGGTGGGGGGGTATAGTATGTTGGGGATGGTGTGGTATGCATGATCTATTGACATGGTGGGGGGTATAGGTATAGTATGTAGGTGATGGTGTGGTAGCATGATCTATTGACATGGTGGGGGGGTATAGTATGTAGGGGATGGTGTGGTATGCATGATCTATTGACATGGTGGGGGGGTATAGTATGTTGGGGATGGTGTGGTATGCATGATCTATTGACATGGTGGGGGGGTATAGTATGTTGGGGATGGTGTAGTATGCATGATCTATTGACATGGTGGGGTGGTGGGGTATAGTATGTTGGGGATGGTGTGGTATGCATGATCTATTGACATGGTGGGGGGGGTATAGTATGTTGGGGATGGTGTGGTATGCATGATCTATTGACATGGTGGGGGGGGGTATAGTATGTTGGGGATGGTGTGGTATGCATGATCTATTGACATGGTGGGGGGGGTATAGTATGTGGGGTTGGTGTGGTGTGCATGATCTATTGACATGGTGGGGGGGGTATAGTATGTTGGGGATGGTGTGGTATGCATGATCTATTGACATGGTGGGGGGGTATAGTATGTTGGGGATGGTGTGGTATGCATGATCTATTGACATGGTGGGGGGGGTATAGTATGTTGGGGATGGTGTGGTATGCATGATCTATTGACATGGTGGGGGGTATAGTATGTTGGGGATGGTGTGGTATGCATGATCTATTGACATGGTGGGGGGGTGTATAGTATGTTGGGGACATGGTGTAGGTATGACATGATCTATTGACATGGTGGGGTGGGGGGTATAGTATGTTGGGGATGGTGTGGTATGCATGATCTATTGACATGGTGGGGTGGGGGGTATAGTATGTTGGGATGGTGTGGTATGCATGATCTATTGACATGGTGGGGGGGGGGTATAGTATGTTGGGGATGGTGTGGTATGCATGATCTATTGACATGTCTCTTATACACATCTAGATGTGTATAAGAGACAGGTGGGGGGGTATAGTATGTTGGGGATGGTGTGGTATGCATGATCTATTTGACATGGTGGGGGGGGTATAGTATGTTGGGGGTGGTGTGGTATGCATGATCTATTGACATGGTGGGGGGTATAGTATGTTGGTGGATGGTGTGGTATGCATGATCTATTGACCATGGTGGGGGGGGTATAGTATGTTGGGGATGGTGTGGGTATGCATGATCTATTGACATGGTGGGGGGGGGGTATAGTATGTTTGGGGATGGTGTGGTATGCATGATCTATTGACATGGTGGGGGGGTATAGTATGTTGGGGATGGTGTGGTATGCATGATCTATTGACATGTGGGGGGGGGTATAGTATGTTGGGGATGGTGTGGTATGCATGATCTATTGACATGGTGGTGGGGGGGGTATAGTATGTTGGGGATGGTGTGGTATGCATGATCTATTGACATGGTGGGGTGGGGGGGTATAGTATGTTGGGGATGGTGTGGTATGCATGATGTATTGACATGGTGGGGGGGGTATAGTATGTTGGGGATGGTGTGGTATGCATGATCTATTGACATGGTCGGGGGGGTATAGTATGTTGGGGATGGTGTGGTATGCATGATCTATTGACATGGTGGGGGGTATAGTATGTTGGGGATGGTGTAGATGCATGATCTATTGACATGGTGGGGGGTATAGTATGTTGGGGATGGTGTGGTATGCATGATCTATTGACATGGTGGGGGGGGGGGTATAGTATGTTGGGATGGTGTGGTATGCATGATCTATTGACATGGTGGGGGGGTATAGTATGTTGGGGATGGTGTGGTATGCATGATCTATTGACATGGTGGGGGGGTATAGTATGTTGGGGATGGTGTGGTATGCATGATCTATTGACATGGTGGGGGGGTATAGTATGTTGGGGATGGTGTGGTATGCATGATCTATTGACATGGTGGGGGGGGGGGTATAGTATGTTGGGGATGGTTGTGGTATGCAATGATCTATTGACATGGTGGGGGGGGGTATAGTATGTTGGGGATGGTGTGGTATGCATGATCTATTGACATGGTGGGGGGGGGGGGTATAGTATGTAGGGGATGGTGTGGTATGCATGATCTATTGACATGGTGGGGGGGTATAGTATGTAGGGGATGGTGTGGTATGCATGATCTATTGACATGGGGGGTGGTATAGTATGTAGGGGATGGTGTGGTATGCATGATCTATTGACATGGGGGGTATAGTATGTAGTGGATGGTGTGGTATGCATGATCTATGACATGGTGGGGGGTATAGTATGTTGGGGATGGTGTGGTATGCATGATCTATTGACATGGTGGGTGGGGGGGTATAGTATGTTGGGGATGGTGTGGTAGCATGATCTATTGACATGGTGGGGGGGTATAGTATGTGGGGGATGGTGTGGTATGCATGATCTATTGACATGGTGGGGTGGGGGGGGATAGTATGTAGGGGATGGTGTGGTATGCATGATCTATTGACATGGTGGGGTGGGGGGGTATAGTATGTTGGGGATGGTGTGGTATGCATGATCTATTGACATGGTGGGGGGGTATAGTATGTAGGTGATGGTGTGGTATGCATGATCTATTGACATGGTGGGGGGGGTGGGGGGTATAGTATGTTGGGGATGGTGTGGTATGCATGATCTATTGACATGGTGGGGGGTATAGTATGTTGGGGTGGTGTGGTATGCATGATCTATTGACATGGTGGGGGGGTATAGTATGTTGGGGAGGGTGTGTATGCATGATCTATTGACATGGTGGGTGTGGGGTATAGTATGTTGGGGATGGTGTGGTATGCATGATCTATTGACATGGTGGGGGGGGGATAGTATGTTGGGGATGGTGTGGTATGCATGATCTATTGCATGGTGGGGGGGGGGTATAGTATGTTGGGGATGGTGTGGTATGCATGATCTATTGACATGGTGGGGGGGTATAGTATGTTGGGGATGGTGTGGGTGCATGATCTATTGACATGGTGGGGGGGGTATAGTATGTTGGGGATGGTGTGGTATGCATGATCTATTGACATGGTGGGGGGGTATAGTATGTTGGGGATGGTGTGGTATGCATGATCTATTGACATGGTGGGGGGTATAGTATGTTGGGGATGGTGTGGTATGCATGATCTATTGACATGGTGGGGGGGTAATAGTATGTTGGGGATGGTTGTGGTATGCATGATCTATTGACATGGTGGGGGGGGTATAGTATGTTGGGGATGGTGTGGTATGCATGATATATTGACATGGTGGGGGGGGTATAGTTGTTGGGATGGTGTGGTATGCATGATCTATTGACATGGTGGTGGGGGGGGGGTATAGTATGTTGGGGATGGTGTGGTATGCATGATCTATTGACATGGTGGGGTGGGGGGGTATAGTATGTTGGGGATGGTGTGGTATGCATGATCTATTGACATGGTGGGGGGGGTTATATTAGTGTTGGGGATGGTGTGGTATGCATGATCTATTGACATGGTCGGGGGGGTATAGTATGTGGGGTGGTGTGGTAGTATGCATGATCTATTGACATGGTGGGGGGTATAGTATGTTGGGGATGGTGTGGTATGCATGATCTATGGACATGGTGGGGGGGTATAGTATGTTGGGGATGGTGTGGATGCATGATCTATTGACATGGTGGGGGGATAGTATGTTGGGGATGGTGTGGTATGCATGATCTATTGACATGGTGGGGGGTATAGTATGTTGGGATGGCGTGGAATGCATGATCTATTGACATGGTGGGGGGGGGTATAGTATGTGGGGATGGTGTGGTATGCATGATCTATTGACATGGTGGGGTGGGGGTATAGTATGTTGGGGATGGTGTGGTATGCATGATCTTTGACATGATGGGGGGGGTATATTATGTTGGGGATGGTGTGGTATGCATGATCTATTGACATGGTCGGGGGTGTATAGTATGTTGGGGATGGTGTGGTATGCATGATCTATTGACATGGTGGGGGTATAGTATGTTGGGGATGGTGTGTATGCATGATCTATTGACATGGTGGGGGGGGGGGTATAGTATGTTGGGGATGGTGTGGTATGCATGATCTATTGACATGGTGGGGGGGCTATAGTATGTTGGGGATGGTGTGGTATGCATGATCTATTGACATGGTGGGGGGGGTATAGTATGTTGGGGATGGTGTGGTATGCATGATCTATTGACATGGTGGTGGGGGGTATAGTATGTTGGGATGGTGTGTATGCATGATCTATTGACATGGTGGGGGGGGGGGGATAGTATTTTGGGGATGGTGTGGTATGCATGATCTATGACATGGTGGGGGGGTATAGTATGTTGGGGATGGTGTTGTATGCATGATCTATTGACATGGTGGGGGGGGTATAGTATGTTGGGGATGGTTTTGTATGCTGATCTATTGACATGGTGGGTGGTGGGGGGGGGTGGGTTATAGTATGTTGGGGATGGTGTGGTATGCATGATCCATTGACTGGTGGGGGGGGGGTATAGTATGTTGGGGATGGTGTGGTATGCATGATCTATTGACATGGTGGGGGGGGTATAGTATGTTGGGGATGGTGTGGTATGCATGATCTATTGACATGGTGGGGGGGTATAGTATGTTGGGATGGTGTGGTATGCATGATCTATTGACATGGTGGGGTGGGGGGTAATAGTATGTTGGGATGGTGTGGTATGCATGATCTATTGACATGGTGGGGGGTAGAGTATGTGGGGATGGTGTGGTATGCATGATCTATTGACATGGTGGGGGGGGGGGTATAGTATGTAGGGGATGGTGTGGTATGCATGATCTATTGACATGGTGGGGGGGGGTATAGTATGTTGGGGATGGTGTGGTATGCATGATCTATTGACATGGTGGGGGGGTATAGTATGTAGGTGATGGTGTGTGTATGCATGATCTATTGACATGGTGGGGGGGTATAGTATGTGGGGATGGTGTGGTATGCATGATCTATTGACATGGTGGGGGGTATAGTATGTTGGGGATGGTGTGGTATGCATGATCTATTGACATGGTGGGGGGGGTATAGTATGTTGGG